>NC_132892.1:20008954-20181454 GCF_030463535.1 Salminus brasiliensis | reverse complement strand
GATAAGTAAGCACACGTGCAATTACACTGAGCTTTACCTGCGTACGGCATGAACTACAAAAACCAACAGCTGCTGTTCATGCCACACTACTAACTACATACAGGAGCAGTAGTAATATAAGACAACACACCTGTACTGCATCATACTGTGTAACACTTAAATGCCACAACATCAGGGTACTGCCCTACGCATAGCGCACCTACACATCGTACATTATCAGGGTACTGCCCTACGCATAGCGCACCTACACATCGTACATTATCAGGGTACTGCCCTACGCATAGCGCACCTACACATCGTACATTATCAGGGTACTGCCCTACGCATAGCGCACCTACACATCGTACATTATCAGGGTACTGCCCTACGCATAGCGCACCTACACATCGTACATTATCAAGGTACTGCCCTACGCATAGCGCACCTACACATCGTACATTATCAGGGTACTGCCCTACACATAGCGCACCTACACATCGTACATTATCAGGGTACTGCCCTACGCATAACGCACCTATACATCGTACATTATCACGGTACTGCCCTACACAACACATCGCACATTATCAGGGTACTGCCCTACACATAGCGCACCTACACATCGTACATTATCAGGGTACTGCCCTACGCATAACGCACCTATACATCGTACATTATCAGGGTACTGCCCTACACATAGCGCACCTATACATCGTACATTATCAGGGTACTGCCCTACACATAGCGCACCTATACATCGTACATTATCAGGGTACTGCCCTATGCATTACTCATCTATACATCGCACATTATCAGGGTACTGCCCTACGCATTACTCATCTATACATCGCACATTATCAGGGTACTGCCCTACGCATTACTCATCTATACATCGCACATTATCAGGGTACTGCCATACGCATAGCGCACCTACACATCGTACATTATCAGGGTACTGCCCTACACAACGCACCTATACGTTGTACATCAGGGTACTGCCCTTATAATACTTTGTATTGGATCATATTACAGGTGGTAAGTACACTGCATCCTTATGGTACTGTGTTTTGAGTATTTTCAGCATGTTTATGATGAGTGTTTCTAAATAGTATTTAACCAAATTTATTTAGTCTAAAAACATATTGCATCCTAACGCATTATATTTGATTGTATCAATGTACTGAGTCGCACTTCTATCGTGGTAATGGTGCATCGTGGCTAGCCTGTAAGGAGCTTAGAGTGGACTAGTACAATAGGACAAGTACCCAAGGACGATGTGCCAAAGACAAAAACTGGGGAAGAGCTTGCACTGAACTACACTGATTTCTTACTGTTAAAAACATCTGATTATAAAGAATGAATATTCCACTGCGAGTTTATCAGTCATTTCTGACTCTGCAACAATGAAAATATCTTGCGGTTTTTAGAACCTTCTAATGCAATCTAATGGAAATACTGTATAAGTACGAAAACACTGAATAAGTAATTAGATGGTTTAGTAAATTTTTATCAATAATGTTTAAATAGTTCTGACCAGAGGAAAATGGGTCCCGCTTGTGAGTCTTGGTTCCTCCCGCTCTGAGGGAGTTTTTCCTTGCCACTGTCGCTGTTTGCTTGATCACTGGGGGTCTTTGATCATTCATGTCTTACGTTATTTCTTTTTTGTCTCTGTCTTTTACTAATTATGTGAAGCTGCTTTGTGACAACAGTTGTAAAAAGCGCTATACAAATAAATTTGACCTGACCCAGGACAGCTTGGCAACAACATATTAGCTTGTAGCCAGTGCATCAGATAGGGGCACTACAAAGCAGAGCATTTGTTTACTGTTATGACCCAAAGAATTCTGAATGGATTAGACTTGGAACAATTCTGAATGGAACAAACTACCCTTTGCCACACAAAAAATTCAATTTTACTTCTATAAAAGGTGAAAAAAGTGCTTAAATAAAGCGACAATGGAAACAAACATTAACAAAAAGGTTCTAAATTTTCATTTTCAGGCACTATCTATTTATAAAAAATAAAAGTAAAATAATAAATGAATAAAACAAATAATAAAGTTTGAGAATTGTTACAACCTGGCTTACTAAAATCAACCCTACAATATATTTTTCCATATTTCTAAGCTCTCTAAACTTGTCAGGACAGCACCATCAGGACAGCACTGTTGCTCATTTTATACCATTTAAACCTTGAACCATAAGTTCACATGTAAATATAAATTTGGAAATAGAGCTGGGCAACAAAGATATTTTACCATATTGTGATAATGTTATCGTGATGCACAACATGCTTTTCATCAGCGCTTAAAGAACACTTCAAGATTAACTGCATATTTAGTTTCATCTTACTCTGTTTTAGTCTGGTTTACTTGGATGAAGTGGAGCATATTTTGAATAGAAATCACTGTACCAAGTAGGAGACCGTATATGAATAGCTTTTAAGAATCTGTCACTACAGATGCATTCGTCAGCAATCACATCTATCGCTATTAAATATCGTTTATTGTGAAAACGTCTTTAAATACTGTCATATATATACATATTTTTTTTTGCATATCGCCCATCCCTATTTGAAAATCAACATCACTCGATATTATACATCAGAAATAAATGATGAAAAATACTACAGTGTAGTCCAAAACGTTTCATATCCTATACAACACTATAAAATACACAGACATCCACCCTCTTGTTTTCAATTCCCTCAAGGCTGAAAACTCAGTGATATTGTAGCTAGCTTCTTAAGCCGTGAAGCAATTTCCTCACAGCTCCTGGAACAAATGCACAATTACTAGCAACACAACCTGACAGTAAAAACACCAGACACCTGATGACTCCTGATGTGCTGGAGACTGGAAAGAAAATCTCAAAACACACACAATGAGAATTTGCTGCAAGGTCACATTTGAGGATATTTATTCTGATGCTGACTGAAGGGCCAGACAGAGCGTCTGGAACGGGCACTGGGACGGTTATAAAACACTCTCAGGCAGACTGAGTAGAGCGTTCACTGTGGAGATGCTACTTACTGCATCCACACAAACAAACCTAGATAGAGGTCAGCGCACGCTACACTACGCCTGATCTACTCTATAAAGGATGGAAGCAAAACCGCTTCGAGATCAGCGTTGCGGTCTGTGATTGAGTGGTGCATCACTCTACCTCCGTGACGTCCATGACCTTGATGGCCGCCAGCTGTCCTGTTTTGACATGTCGGCCCTGCGGGAGAGAAAAAGAGAGAAGAAAAGAAAGGAAAAACACACGTTAGTCATCAGGCTCAAACCGGTGCAAGTATTCAATGAAAATATTCAACTTGTCAGTTTTTCACTTGCTCAAAAGCTCCAAGAAATACTGTTCGCTGACCTACATTCGCACGCCGCCGTCTAACTGGAACTCCCCTACCTACACCTTTCCTCTCACTTCCTACATCAGGAGAGCAAAACATGGCTGCTTGACCCCGATTCTGGGCCCCTACATAAACATTCCCACACTATTTGCTCTTGTTCTTTGCCCCCTTCACTTTCTCCATCCATCGCCCCGTCCTTCGGTTCCCTTACGTAAACACGGCTAAAAATAGCCAGGCCTCTTGCTTTATCAACTGCCCAAATACCAGTTCCCCAAAGAAATGCACTATTGTTGGGCCATGATGACAAAGCAATGGTGTGAAACCAATCAAATCCCTCCCACCCTGCGATGCAGACAGGATTCTCTCTTCAAATTGGACACTGACAATTAGGCAGTAATCATGCACGGACATGTAGTGCGAGAGGCATGTATGCAAAAGCATAACCCGCTGTCCGAGAGGGAATCTAAAAAAAAAAAAATCCCAGCCGGTGACCAGCAGTGGCCTTGAAGAGTTCAACCAAGTGCCAGCGAATGCACTGCTTTAGTTTATAACAGAGTGTAACAGAGGAGAGGAAGCAATCAAGGGATCACCATTTCATAAGGAGCCAAATATCTCCAGGCCTAGATATTAGTATTCTCCTCATCATCGCAAAGATGAGAATGGTTTTCCAAGCAGGGCCAGAAATCTCAACCTACTTTAGTTGGTGTTATATTGTCTTACAATAAGTCAACTCATAACAGGTCATTTTTCCAACCTGCCTTTATACATTAGACATAAAATATTTAAAACAGATAATGCAAACTTTGCCTGTAAAAATACATCCTTTTAATTATGAGAAAACCCATTACTTCCATTACTGGGTTATATGGGTGAATTTCGCCTATGTATAAAGGATATCTGAATATTTTTGGCATTGAGAGAATTATGCTTACAAAAAAAAAAAAAAAAAAAAGAATAAAATGTATAAACTGTGAATTAGTGGCATTGACTGATTTCAAACCCAATTTCCATAATTAACTGCTGCATTACATATCTACATTTTATTCATTGTACAAAATAAGTAACCCTCAACAAATTAAGGGTTTGATGCTAAACTGGGTTTAGAGTTTGATGCTAACTGTAGTTTTGCTAAATTTAAATGAACAAAAAAATGTTAACTCCATCAATATTGCTGCATCATCTGAATACTGCAAACCTGGGAGGTGGGAGGAGTCTGGCACATGATGAATGGAGAGGGTGGGCTACAAAAGGGGGTGTTAACTTTTTGGGATATTTGCATCAGATCCCCACTTGTTGACCATGTTTGCACTTTTCAAACTGAGTAATATTTCAACTAAAGTATTGAAGATACTTTTCCCCACAAATTCTGTTCAGCCCTGATGTGAAGGGTAACGGGGTCACCCCGTCTTGTCAGGATGGTGCACTCTGCTGGTGAAGTCATAACGCCTCTGGCTAACAGATTCGCACGAGGGGCTGGACGGGGTGAGCTCATGTGAGGAGATCTGAAAAGGGGGGGAGCTCAAGGAGGTTTTTTTAGGCCAACACAATCCTGCTGCTGTCAGTGTTTGCCACCCAGCGCTGCAGTTTTGGGTTTCCTTTGTCTGCGTGGAGCTGATATTTGAGCCAAGGCCTCTGCTCTCCCAGGCTTGCCTGTCATGACGAGGGTCAGAGGTTTGCGGGATGACAGACAAGAGATTAAACCAGCTCCAGAATAGACTGAGGGGGTTAATTTTGTGGGTCAGCGCACAGTTATTGCTGGTTTTCCCAAGAAAATGTGGGATTACCTCATGCTGATTAAGGCTGAAAGCTAAAAGTGGAAAAGACGTGAAATCTCAAAGCAAAACTTCGGAACCACAAAAAGACGACGACAAGACGAGAGGGGCAATTGGCCGGAGACCTTGGAAAAGTGAGCGACTTCCAAATTGTGGACACGGCTAGTTCAGAAAGTTTTAATTAATATAAGATGGTGTCTGAAAAAAGGAAGGAAAAAAAAGAGCAGGAAGAAGAAATAGAATGAGAAAAAAACAGGACACTGACTGAATCATAGTGAGGAATGCATCCGGTGTTGAATCACAACTGCCAAATAGTCAAGGCAACCCACACACACACACACCTTTTCCTAACTGTTTATTAACACAGACACATTGAGATTTAGGGAAAAGCAACATCTGTAGTACAGTGAAGCTCCACCCTACCAGTTTTCCAGCATTTGACTGAATCCCCATAGAAAGAGCAGCTCTATACACCTCAGAATTCACCCTGCTACTCCTATCAGCAGACACATCATCTTCAATAACCTCCAGGGACCCAGTTCCATTGTTGGTCATTCATGCCCATGCCATTACCGTGCCTCCTCCATGTTTTTTTTGTTTGTTTGTTTTTTTTAAGATGATGTGGTACTGCTTAGGATCATGAGACCTTTCTGAAACCTTGTTTCAGAACTTGGCAGACATTCTTAGGTGGTGTTTTCCATCAGACTTGGGTATTATCAGTGGTCTGCATCTTGAAGTAAACCCTCTGTATTTGAACTCAAAGGCAGCTCTTGACTGCTGAACTTCAGCATCGATCTGCTTAGCTCCTTGAGCGTGTTCTCGACTTGACCAGATGTTGTGAGGAAAGAATTCTGAAACTATCAACTTTAGTTATCTGCAGGGCTCTTCCAGGCCTTTTCCTACTTTTTAGGAACATACTAGGATGTTGATTTGGTCACCACTCATGTTTCTACGGTCTCTCTCCAACCTCATGATGACCTACTTTACTTACATTTACATGGTGTTTAGCAGACGCTCTTATCCAGAGCGACTTACAAGGTTACTCGTATTACAGAGAAGGACCAATGTAGTGTTAGGAGTCTTGCCCAAGGACTCTTATTGGTGTAGCGCAACACAGTCACCCAGACCGGGAATCGAACCCCAGTCTCCCACATGGTGCGATAGCTCACTGGCAGGTAGTGGTGTTATCTGTTGTGCCACACCAACCACTCAAAACAGCCATTTTTATCAGTTAGAGCACCGGGCTACGGATGGCAGGGTTGTGGGTTCGATACCCAGGCTCTGAAAGCTGCCACTGCTGGGGCCCTGATCAAGACCCTTCATCCTCCCTGCTTCCCAGGCACCACAGAAATGGCTGCTCATTACTCCAGGCATGTGTGCTCAGCGTCACTGTATACATTTGATCACACTAGTGTTTGTGTGTGTGTGTGTGTGTGTGTGTGTGTGTGTATATGTGTGTGTGTGTGTGTGTGTATGTTCACTGCACGGATGGGTTAAAGGCAAATGCCAATTTCCATCGGTGTCTAACACCAATTGTGAATATGGTTGCCGTGTCTTTGGATCGCATATTGAGTGTTCCCATGAAGGGCAACCAAATGCAAATTCAACATCTGGAATGATGATGATTTTCCTTAAATCAGTCATGGAAGTACGGTGCTCATCAGTCAGTTGTCCAAGTTCTATTGAGCCTGTGAAAATGAAGGGACTGTGGGGAAAATGGCTGTAATTCCTAAACTGTTAATGCAATATTTACGTTAAACTCATTGAATTAAAGCTGAGGGATTGGGTCACTGTCCAAATACTTCTGGTCCTGGCAGTAAATGCTAGTCTAGCTGTTTTAAGTAAGTGGTTCTACAGACCATCCATGCTAAACAGAAACAGTCCTGAAGTATAACATTACTATTTGGATTTTTTTGGGGGGAAAGTCACTCATTCACAGAACAACCAACACAAAAACAACCAAAACAACCAACATATACTTTGACAAGACCGCCTTTCCAAATCAGCTTGGACTGTAGCCAGCAGAGCGTTCTCTAGATAAAGGGTCGTTTCTGAAGCTCACAGTGTTCACTGCAGTCCCACTGGGTTTTAGCTTCAAGCAAGTCTCACATTTTACCAAGCAGCATGAGCAGTACCAGATGAGATTATGACAATTAGCCTACACAAAGACAGCTCGGGAAAAACACTTAAAACATGGCCGTTGTGGAGAGAAGGAATGCACAACGGAGGCCTCTCTAAGTGTTCGGACAGGAAATCAACTCGGCTCTGGGAGGAAAGCGGTAATTAGAGACAAAGACGAGAACTTGTTCCTTCGTCTAACTGCACATCTAGAGTGACCGCTCCTTCATTCCTCGTCCTCCATTATCTTCACACTTCCATTTTCTGGCACCACTTGCTTCCCGCCGCCAGCGTCTGTAGGGTTCTGGCTGTGCCTATATAGATAAGGACACTGACTTCTTTTGCTGTTGGGTTGAATGCTGTGGCGAAATTCTACTGTTCTGCTGTGCAATGGCTACAAAGTTCTCCATTGTACCATTTCTTAAACAGCAAAGTCCTATATAATACTCTTGCTTTCAAGTATTCCAAGCCATTTGGTTGGTTTACATTTACAGCATTTAGCTGACGCTCTTATCCAGAGCAACTTACAAGGTTACTGGTATTACAGAGGAGGGCCAGTGTAGTGTTAGGAGTCTTGCCCAATGACTCTTATTGGTGTAGCGCAGCACAGTCACCCAGACCGGGAATCGAACCCTGGTCTCCCACATGGTGTGGTAGCTCAGTGGCAGGTAGTGGTGTTATCTGTTGCGCCATACCAACCACTGTTGGATTCTGTTAGTTACTTGTTAATTTATACAGGTTTGTGTGTTCAGATTTAGCAGTTCAGCCTGCATGTCTGCAATACCCATGCTTCACAAGCAGACCCTTCACCAATACTCTCAATATTTAAAACACTGGACAAGATCAGCCAACTAGCATCAGTCAGGCCCTAATGCCAACATGTCCAACGCACTAGTTGAGACATTCTCAGTTTTAAACAAACACATAAGCAGAAACTTTTGGGATCTTGAAGTAACTGAATAGGGTTTAGGAGAAGGCCGAGTTGAGCCTCAGTGAGATGTGCTTTGTAACGGATTGCCTCCAGCATTGCGAGGCTCACGATGGCACTGTCAAGCAAGCTTAGAGTAAATCCTTTATACTGCATCTCCGACAGTTTAGTAAGCAAGCACAGTCCATTAAAAGGACACACACACACACACACACACACACACACACACACACACACACACACACACACACACACACACACACACACACACACACCACTTTCCTGTGGAGCTATTTCAGTGTGCCCAGAGAGAGGTGAGGGCTACAGGAAACAAGGGAGAAAGGGGAAGACAAAGACAAACAGAGCTCAAAGTCAAGTACTGAAGGACACAGTGCAGGTCTTTATGGTGGCAAGGAGTTGCTGATGAAGAGGATATGGAGGATGCCAAGGAAGTCCACCGGCTAAACGGACCCGGGCCTCAAAGCGACAGTTATTTGATAGCATCGCTCATGGAGCGCTGGACTTCCCTGAGGAAATGCCAAGGAGGACGAGTCACAGCAAACGCTGAACAACAGAAGAGAGAACTTCTACTAGAAAGAACCGTCAGCCTGGCTGTGGAAGCGGGCAGAGCCTGAGCGAAATAATAATAATAATAATAATAATAATAATAATAAAAAAAAAAAAAGTCACAAATACCGATTTTAATCACCTTTTAAACCCAGTTCTCAACTAGTGGCTAGAACTCCCGCCATCACATGACGCCACCTGTGCTGGGAAGCTGAAGGCTAGCACATGCTGGCTTTTAAGTCTCATTAAGCCAGCCCAAGAGCTAGGCTTGTTGTGCTCTCTGGGACCCACAGTCTGTGGCTACGCTGTCTGGGAGCCCCATGTTCTGTGTTGCAGTTGACCTGCATCAGTACAACTACAATTCAACCGGCCAGTTTAATGACAGCTGATCTATCTGTTGGGCCCTAGTCTAAAAAAACCCCTGAAAACTGCACACGCAACACACACCTTCAGGATGCCTGGCTTGCCGATACAACCCAACATAGGACAGTACAATAGCACCCGGTGTGAGCCTCGGGAACAGCGCTTCAGCGGCAGACTCCATTTAAGCAGCACAAAAGACAAAGGCTGGGCCGACGCAGAGGGAACAGGATTACAGTTCAATATGGTGCACGCCGGGGAAACGGCTCTTTGTGATCTTGTGAGAGGCAGGATGTGCTGAATCCAGATCAGTGGGTCACAGGTCACTGGAGGACTGCAGACAGTTAGAGCCTGGACTGTTTCAGGACCCACAAAGAGAGCTACTCCAGCGTCTGATCTCTGTGTTAAGCAACTGCAAACACAGCCGGATTTTAAGACCCTCTGAAACGCCATGAAGACACAGTGAACAAGCTGTTCACTAGGTACGGGTATTTGTAACGATTAATGATACACACTAGCAAATACAATAAAAAAAAAACAAACATCACACACCAAGTGTGTGTGTGTGTGTGTGTGTGTGTGTGTCAGTATTATGTAGGTCCGTCTGTGGTCTTGATGGTTGAAACACCCCATTTTGTGTGTCAATTTCCTAAAATGACCTAAATCAACATTGCCCCACACGTTCTCCACTGCTGTGCACACGCGCGCACGCACACACACACACACACACACACACACACACACACACACACACAGCTCTACACATTTCTCAACACACTCCCACAAGCTCTCATCGCTATTTAAATCTGCTGTGAACTTGGAAGGTGTTGCATTATACAGTTAGGTGTTGGTGTATCAAGTTATTTCAGTGTTTATCCAGCAGATTCCTGATATCTACACCGTAATTCTGACCAATAAAAGGTCCATGTCTGCACATTCATCTGGAAATTATGACTAATCCAAATGCCAATTCAAGAGGTCCCCCCAGACCCAGCTGGGAGAGATCATTCTTGCAGCGGTCCCTGGGTATTCCTCTGGGTCTCCTCCCAGTTGGCCGTGGCAGGGACACCTCCAATGGGGGGGGGGGCGGGGTTGGGACTCCTTGTCAGACCATGAAGAGTGGACTTATTCCAGCTGCTCGTATCCATGATCTCACTCTTTTGGTCAGTAACCACATTTCCTGACCATAGGTGAGGGTGGGGGCGTAGATCAACTGGTAAATCGAGAACTTTGCTTTACGGCTCAGCTCTCTCCATCACTGTGGGCCAGTACAGTGAGCGTATTACTGAAACTGCTGTACCTGTGAGTGCCTCTTCCCATCAGTTGTGAACAAGACCCACAGATGCTTAAAGTCCTTCACTTCGCCTCCTCTAATGAGGACACACGACTAGTCAAAGCGATATGATGTGTGTGTGTCATCTGGAGACTATAAAGTAGTCTACACGGCTTTATATAACCTGTAGTGCTGATAATTTCACTAGTAAAAATAATAAAAAAATAATAATAATTGATTGTATTGTGATCAATTGTTACTGTGATTTACAATACACTTTTCTAAACATAGAGGATATTATTAGTGCCTAATAAACACTAATCAACTGCAGGTTTCAGGACAGTGTAATTAGGCTGGTACTAATACTGTACAAATGTACACTGCATTATACCCATCGATTCTCCCACCATGGTGTACTGCTGAACCAGAGTCCACAGGCTAAACCACCATGATATAAATAATGTACCATGAAACGTTCAAGTACTGCGAAACTTTCTTTTACCCTATATTCCACCCCTACTCGGGACAGCACTTTACTCACAGGACGGTAAATAATAGACACATACAGCACTCCAACTTCTTCCCACCTCATACAATGCTGAGAAAGTGCTCCAATTGGCCATTACATCCCGTCGCGGAATAAGGCTACAGTACACAGTGAAACGGCGTGGAATTTGAAAGGAAGTGATTCCAATAAGCCGCCGTCATACTTGGAAGAACTTTAGACTGCTGCAGGAAGCAGACTGGTATAAACGCTATTGTATAAACAGCGTTCAGCTGTCAGGTCTCATTTTAGTCACAACAAAGACTGCGCCACTTCACCGTTTTACGCCGAGTAGCAGCATGATGCCAGGCGTTCCCACGTTTCTACGACAGAACACCATATATACACACACACCACCACCCACCACTCGCCTCCATCCAGCAGCGAACGAATGCGTTTAGCATGAATTTCAACACGACGGGACTCGGGGCGCTCTTACAGACGCAAGACTCAGCATTTTGCAATGAAGCTGTGGCTTTTTAGCCACATCTGAAGAGAGAGAGAGAGCGAGCGAGCAAGCAAGCGAGAGCATTGGGGTTACTGCCTATGGAGAGGAAACGTGTGCAAACACACATCCCCACCCCCAAACCCTACCAACAGGCACTACCGAGCCTGCAAATGGACTAATGGACCAGTAACATGGAGAGACAGTTTAAAAGAGAAGAGGCACTGGGGATTAGGGAGGGTACGTGCCTGCTTGGCTTTCTCTTGTGCTGTGTGTGTGTGTGTGTGTGTGTGTGTGTGTGTGTGTATGTATTGAGGGCATGCGTGATGGATACCAGGTCTAAAGGGTTCGAAAGGTATTAGGAAGATCCATTTCTTCCTGCCATTCATTACGAAGCGTCCTTCTCAGAGTCACAGATGCATAAATATTAAGCCATGTCCGAGGAAAAACCTGGAATTCAATCCCTTGCACTGCTCCGTCACCTCCACCTTATGTAGACTTCACCAGCTCAGAAAACTCCATATAAATCCAGCACTTTTGATTCAAGTGTATTCCACATAAGCATGACCCAAACTGAGCGGACACGACATGCAGTCACTAGTACTTGCCCCCCCCCCTACAAGACAGACAGACAGACAGACAGACAGACAGACAGACAGACAGACAGACAGAGCAACAAGAGCAGTCATAACACACCTACCCCCCCCCCTTTCCTTTGAAGTGAGGCCACAGCTATAAAAACACTCCGACCGTTATCAATTTCAAGGCAGCCATGGGGCAACCCCAAAACACAAACCTTTGGTGGGGTCAGGGTTCACAGGTGCAACCAAGGAGGATAGGGTTTCCTCCCTTTCAGCATTTGCTACAGCGCCATGCCTGGACAGACGATTTATGAGATACGATAATTTTAGGACCAAGCCGGCGAGGGAGAGATAGCGCAGCAGGAAGGAATGCTAAAGAGCTGCCTCTTGAACAGGAAGTGGTGATAATCCGATTTGGAGTGAGGAAAGCCTTGAGACAACGGAATGGCCTATGTTATTATATTTAGTATCCTTTATATAAGCTCTAACACATAAGAAGCAAAGAGCAGAACAGGTGGGTTCTCAAACGTGGTCTTGCGTCATGTAGCATCCTTACTTTTTCTTCTGGTAGCATGTAGGACCGTTTCTCTGCCTCGGAGTTCTTGAGGGTTACTCGCTCAACATCCAAGCGAACAGGGCCACGGAAACTCACAGGAAACGAAGGCTACTAGAGTCTGGACTCATAATGAACTCGTTATTAGAGCATTATGCAGGGGTGCACTAATCCTTCATAGGTTTTAGCAAGGACTACAGCAGCACCAGCGTTGTCTAACTGCAGGGAGGTGGAGATAAAAACCTAAGCTGTGGAGACATGAAACCGAGCAGTCTTCAAAGAGCAGCCTTCAAAGAGGAGCCATTTTGGTCCAAAGCGGTAGAACAAGCACAGAAACTAAAGTGATGGCTCAGTAGATCTCTCATTTACCTCATTCTCATATAGAGTTCAGCAGCTAAGACATGTGTTAAGGTCAGTGTTTATGCCTTTAGTCGCACACTGGAGCTTTAAAGATAATGCAGCCAACACCACCATCGAGCAGCATGCAAACTGCATGTCTAAATGTTAACACCTCTGTCTGAAAGCACCCTTAATGGAAAGAAAGTAGTAGCAAATAGAACTAATGTGGTGTGATACTGCCATCAATAATATAAGTGAACAAATTCAATACATTTATTTATTTTATTTGAGATCATATCAGTAAAGAAAACGTGGTATGGCACCATATACACTTGTTATTTTACTAACAGACTGAGCTCACCACTTTATTCAGAATAATAAAAGATTTGTGACCGTCCAAGTCCCAGTGCTTATTAGCAACATTACACTAGCATCTCCCATTAAAACCTTAAGAATCACATGTCGGCGCGCTGAATGATGCTCGCTAGATTTTTGGCTCGTTTATTTCTACAACAGACACGCCGTATTAATTCTGATCCATGTGAACGATACAGAGTCGTGCTGCGAAAGGGAAAAAAAAAAAAATGTCAAAGGCGATTATGTAACTGCTCAATACTCAATTAGGCAAGTGAAGAGAAAAGAGAAAAGCCTTGCAAGAACAAGAGCGCGCTGCGGCTGAGGCATCAGAGGGGAGTTCAAAGGGAGGTGTGCTCAGCGCTGTGCTGAAGGTTGAACGGCCCCGGGGGCCCGCAGCGGCTGAGGGGTCGGACAAAGATGCAAGGCGACATCTGAGCAGAGAGCAGAAGAGGCGGGTATAAGGGAGTCAACACACACACACACACACACACACACACACACACACACACACACACACACACACGCAGATATATGATTATACTCTGATTATTACATCTTAGCATTACATTTTAATTAATAAAAAAAACAAATAAATAAATAAAAAATAAATAAGAATATTTAAAAAATAAATAAATAAATAAAAATAATTTTTAAAAAAATCACTGGAGTGAATTGTGATTGGTGCAGGTCACAGCCCTCACGGTGTCAAGTGATGATCAGTGACATTTTGGAAAGTGTGAAAAAGGGTCCCAAGGTTCCTTGTGCGTGCGTGTGTATTTTATATATATATATATATATATATATATATATATATATATATATATATATATATATATATATTTTAAACATGAATAAGTCTCCAACAGCCTTGGTTGAGTGGGCACTGATCAAATTCAACTAGAGACGCCACAATACCACTCATACTTTTCCGATACCAATACCAAAAGTCAACAAGTGTCAGTTCCACCCAGATACCTTAAGCTGCATCCCGTTTTCATGCAAATCTTAGCACAAGCTGATTGGCGTCCGACTACGATGAGTGCAAATGACAGAAGTGTGCAAAAAACGATGAGTGCAAATGTCTCTAGAAGATCCACCGGTTTCTTTCAAAATCAGCAAGGGTGTTTCTTCTCAGCCTTCTCTTAGAAAGGGTTGGGTTAAGCGTTAAATGGTCACAATTCGTTTAAAAAGGTATTTGTTTTGTACTTTAACATAAAACAATATATATATTGTTTTCACTTTGCAGACAATCATGACCTGTATTTTAGTTTAATCCGCCTGACAAAAATATGACCTACGTGAGCGTGCACGGTCAGTGTTTACCTTTTACTGCCGAACACCCTACAGGCTTTCCCAACAGCCTCAGGAGGGACTATACAACGCTAGGTAGAACAAACTGTGACGTGCACCACTGTCTGTTCAAAAGAACTGAAAAGCCTTAAGCATTTGAGGGGGTTGTAGAGCCCACACTTGCTGTGTGTAGCTACTCTATACTCGAAAAAGTTTCTTTAATTAAATCAATAGTTCTATATAGAGTCATCAAGGAGCTCAAGGAATCATTTGGATGCTTAAATGGTTCTTTGGCAGGTTAAAAGGGTTCTTCAGACTGGTGGAAAACCTTTTGTAGATGGCTCTGTACAGAACATTAACAATTCAAATGATCAATAAATTCAATCAATACAGGTTTTGCCATCATTACGAGCCAGAGAACCACTTTCCAGTCGTACGCAGAACCCAAAAACACTAAGTACATCAAACGTTCACCAGCCAGAAACCACGATAACCTAAAGAAGAAACCTCCTATTTCACATACTGCCCACCTGTCCCCAGCACTACACCTCCCATCTAGAACAGACGTGCTCTGATGTAGCATATACATACCCAAACACTCCCCCACACCTCCTCCCGAGCCTTCTCTACACAAACCAGATGAGCACCCAGAGGAGAAAGGGCCAAGCACCACATGACACGAGCGCACTGCTAAGCCCCAATGCACATACCAGTCCAGCCTGACCCAGTTCTAACTGCATCCAGCACCTAAAAAGGTCCCTCTAAACCTCCCAAAACCAGCCAACAGAACCACAGTGCTTCACACAGGGATGCTCCAGAATGTGGTTCTTTAAACCTGCTCGGGCTGCGTTTTTGGACTGGTTGTGAAAAACGCATACATTAGGAACCAGATCTCCTCATTTCACGAGACGATATTCATATCAAAGCCCTGAGAAGTTAGCAGCCAGGTTCAGCAGGTTCAACCCAGCTGATTCTAGACCGCCTCGAGTAGGCAATTAGAAACATAAGTCAGACAACTGGCCGTTAATCATCCCGGTCTACTTTTTTTTTCTGTATTTGGAGCCCGAAGCCAAGAACGCCTTGGAACCAGTCCCGTCATGCAAGATACGCTGCAGGAAAGTTTGTTGGGTAGATAATGATGAATCAAGACATCCACACACAAGATTTATTACTGGAACATCTTTCCATTTGCCTTCACCTTCAAAGAAACTCCATCTCCACAGTCGGTCTAAAGACAAAAACACCGAAGCTGATATGGGTCTTAGATATATTTGTCTTCTGACGGTCACTGGATCCTCTGGATTTTGAGCTTGCTGAAGATGTTAATGAGTGCTAAAAGGGAGCCAATACTCCTGCTCCTGAGCTGATAACATAAGACTGGCATCCTCACTAAAACACCTCAAACAATCCAGCAACTGTCACCAAAATCTGGGGTTACAGGTGCTGTAGATGGCATTTCTTCAGTACATGTCTAGCCAAGACATTAGCGCAGTTGTAGCTTTGGTTTAAGCATGGTAACGAACGTTTGAAATGTGTGTAATCATTCCTGCCAACGCAAGTCTGTCCGTGCGGTTAGCTCAGCTAGCTGAATGGCCTCAAATGGCCTTGCACAACTCTTTCCAAACTCTTTCCCCAGCTACTTGCATCGCAGAAAGCTGCGGAGCGCCTGTTCAGACTGCGATCGCTCAGAAGTCATGTACTGTTCAGTCTCTAGCTTGGAGCTATGAAGCTCACCAGTATAACTGCTGTTCAATCAAGGCAAAGATCGTCTCAGAAACCCAAATAAAGATAATCACCATTCCCAGGAATGCTGCAGTGTAAGGGCAAGAGTGCGGGTGTATGCCAATTTTAAAGTTAAAGTTAAATATCACAGTTTTGGAATTGGTCGGTTTTACAGTCCTCTATAGCATTTAAATGAGGAAACGAGACAATTTGAGGGTTCACAATACCTCACTACTAAACGGTCATTGTTCTATTCTGCCAAGGTAGGCAAGTCAACCTCTGGACAGTCACTAATACATATGAACAGACCGTCAAAATAAAAAGTATCACCAAAAAAAAACCTTTTCAAAGTGGAAGCTAAAATTACGGCCTTATTGTTGGTTGCACCCTCTTTTCTTTATTGCTGTAAAATGATCTGATCTGCGACTGGAAAACCGTGATCCACATTGAACCATGGGTTTTTGTGATCCATTACATTGCCAGTACTTGTGTTGTGTGAAGTTCTGGAGCGTCCAAGTGTAAAGTAATGTGGTACTGTAATGTCGTACTTCCATTATTCAATTATCCCTGGGTTAGTAAGGCAACCTCAGAACGATGGACTCTACCATTAACTTTTAATGTGTAACGGAAGGAAAGAAGTGAAGAGAGGGAGAAATAATAATAATAATAATAATAATAATAATAATAATAATAATAATAATAATAATAATAATAAAGGCCACTGCTACATCACATACAGACGCTGTCAAAATAAGTCACTAATTCCAAGAAACAGACGGTCAAAACAAAAAGCATCACCAAAAAATATATATTTCGAAGTGAATGCTAAAAACTAGTATTCTGCTTTATGAATATACAATACCTGCTTTAATTTTTTAAAGCTTGATTTATTTATTTATTTATTAAGTATTTATTTATTTAGAAAAAAGGTAAAATTTTCTGTCAATCCATACATATTTGGCATAAAAAAATAAATAAATAAAATTTGGCCATAATAGGGTTTGCCATCGAGCATGGTGGTACTACTTTGCCCTCTGGTATGGCAACAACACAAAATGAGGGATCATTTGCAGATCAGTACCGCAACAACAAATATCACGATAATTAAATATGAATATAACACATGCAATTAATGAAGCACTTTATCTAAGGACACTCGTGGTTTATACTGTCAAATCCGACTCATGCGGCAAATGTCAACAAGCAGCTCAAATAAAAGCGGCGAGCGAGAAGAAAAAGGAGGTACAAAGTGAGGCAGAGGGAGATTACGCTGGTAAAAGAAGGGAGTTAGCGAGATACCCTGGGAGGAACGGAGGCCTCAGCCCATTTGTTCATTTGGAGCTTGTGTATTGTCAGGACTTCATTCAGCAGGGTGAGCAGGGCCCCCACATTACTGTCACAGCAGTGCTGCTCTCAGCTGCTCCAAAAGACAGCTGTTCAATCACCCGCCACAAAAGAGGCAGTATGTGGGTACAGACTCCGTGCTCAGTTGGTGGAGGGAGAGAGGAGGGAAATGCAAAAGAGACCAGCATTATAACAAGGGCGAGGAATTACTGTGATAGATTACAGCCAAAAGTTTCAGTTCCCAATTGAGAGCTCCGCGATGTGTCTACTCCTACTCACATGAACAAACAAGAACAAATGAACACCGCCTGCGCAAGAGCCTGTAGGTTGGTGTCAAACTTTCAAAGCCTGGAACTGTTTCTGCAGTACAGATACTCCATTCAAAAAAAGTCAGTAAAAGTGTAACAGCTGTAATACAGTATCGGAAAAGACGAAAAACCTCAGCTTCCGCATTTAAAAGTATATGGTCCTCAGGGCCCTTTGGACTCTCTGTGATCAAAACCAGGCATCTGAACGCAGCCCATTAGAGTAAATCAGGTGGGGATGGAGGTGGGGGTTACGCTTTCCCATGTAAGCGCACCTAAAGCAGCAGTCTGCAAGAATTACTTCATTGGTCCGGCACCAAAACGTAAGGTTTGGTCCTTGTGGGGCCTCCTTGGATCACATCAACAAGGACCCTGTTGCTGGGTCACCAGTTATCAAGAACCGTAGCTTCAGGGTTGAACTAACCCCATACAAATTCTTGCAGGGAGTAAGATGCTGAAGAAAGGGAAAAAAGTAGGCCAAGAGAACGGCAGCAGTGGTCAATAAGAGCGTCTATTGATCACACTACACTGCAGCTGAAATGGCTCGGTGGAATTACTGAACTAAAGCATGTGGAGGCTCTTACAGCAGACCACACACAAACACAGGGCCTAGAGCATGAAGCTACCACCAAAAAAGAATTCTGGTAGACAAGAAGCTTCCAGAGAACATGGTAGGCGATTAGGGGTACAAGCACTACCTCAAATATCCAAAGAAGCAAAACACTCCATAAGAAAATTGCTGTATGTTCAACCCTCAACTCCTTGGACAGTCCTAAACAGCTATTCATTGCAAAACAGTAAAACCCAAATCTCAAACAGATTGCACAACTAATTAGATCTTCGTGAGCTTAGTGAGTGACATACCTTGGAATTTATTAATATGCACTGGTGAATCAAAAATGTGATCCCATTATTGTCAGCAAAATTCAAGGAATGGGAATTTTTGGGCGCAAATTCAGATATTTAATGCACTTCCATGTACATTTCTGCAAGTGCGGATACAGGTAATGAACCTCAAACACCTTCTTAACTGTAGAAGCAACATCTGCCTATATTAGCATTACAGGGGAATGTACCTTTTCACTGCCGGGCTTTATACCCCTCTATCTAGCGATCAGATGGCACTGGGCCATCCTAGTATATTGGCAATGCTTTTCTATGGAGATTAAACAAGCTGTACAATGCATGTGTCGTAAGGGATGAACCCTGAAGCACTCCAAATGAGTGTCCGGATACTTTTGTCTGAAATATCAGTCATAATGTTCCTAAATTTAAGCAATTATCTACTCATACCAATATGAATCCTCATGCTATAAATAATTAATGTTCCATGAATATCTTGATTAATCAAGGTCACCCATGGTAACACTGGAACATCTGGAACCGTGACTGGTCGGGTTGCTCACAGCATGCAAGGGGGGGAGGGGGGGGGGGGGGGGGACTAAAACCAAACACCGTGATTGGGTCGAGGGCTCATTTGCACATTGCAGCCTTCTGCGACGTCAATACTTCAAAGACTGATATGACGATAGTAATTAGGAAACATTGCACAGCCCATTCACCAACGCTCTTTCGTTCCAACCACCACATTCCTCACTTTCCCATCTGACCTGAGTCGGATAGAGAGAGAATTCCAGGGATCCGGACCCTTTGATCTAGTGGGATCGGCTGTATAAGCAGTCGGAGACGGCGGACTCCGGAGTGGTTGTGCTCCAGCTATGCCCTCAGGCTGCTAAGTAAAACCCAGCAAAGCCGAGAGTCCACAAATGGATTAATGCGCTGTCTGCTGGCATCAGTGTCACTCAAGTGAAGTGGAGAGTCTACACAGTCTAGCTGCCAGTAGCCTTTTGTGTATACTGTATAAGCCACTATGATTAATAGGAAGATAATGAGGAGGCCCTCATGTTAGGGTTAAGGTAAGTGTTGCGTTTAAGAGGTGGGATTAAGCACAAAGAGAAAGGGTAAAGCCAATCAAGTCAGCTAAGATGCTCCCATTTTTTCCCGTAAGGTTAAACAATATAGCTTATAGTATTTTAGCTTGAGAAAAAGCTCAATGCTGATTGGTCAGTCCGAATAGCATTTTACAGGCCCTGAGAACCTGCTGGTGTTTCCAAAGGACTTCTGTCTGTTTAAAAGTGGTAAAAGATCAACTAACTAATATATTCAGGATCCGTAAGTGTTGCAGAAGTCTGCTGAGGTCTAAATCGGGCTAAAAAAAATCCACATTCTAAACAACAAAACGGCAAATAAAGTCAAGCTCAAGACAAACTACGAATGAAGGCGGCCTGAAATGATTATTCGAATACATTCGTTTAATTAACGGCACCAAAGTCCATCTATTTTAAATGTCTCGGCTATCGCATCACTCCCGCCTTTCACAGAATTATGGTGGCACGTTTATTTTGCTCTCTATGACAGTGGTAGAAAATGAAGATACCGTTGTGCGGGTCTGGGACCGGTTTTACGCCGCGTATGGTGGACAGTGTAGTGCAGTGTATATGCTATAAAACCGGACCTGGCCTACCATAATAGTTCTGGGTCAAATGCTGCAGCACTGGAATCGAAAGCATCCTCACGTGAACTGTGTTTCTCCGAGCGGAAGCCTCTCGGAAGCCTCTGCAGCGTAGGTTTACAATGAGCTAGCTGTGACCACTAGTGCTTGTTAGAACGTACAGTATTTCTAATTATTTGTAGCCTCTGGGTCCAAGTCCATAGGGAGTAGGCATGATGAGAAGCAAGACAGCAAATGCACCGAGATCTCACTTATTTAATTTAGCCCTCATCATCCCACGCATGCACGCAAAAGCATGATTTATTAGCTTACTCAATTTTTTAAAATTTGACAATCCTCGATTCCATTCCAAATATTTGATAGTTGCAGCTCCAGACCGAAGCCTTTGAGCTTTAAAAACACTGAAAATTCAAATATTCACTGAATGAAAAATGTAAATACTTTAAAAATATAGAAAATCAAGTCCAGTTCGTCAAACATGATGGCAAATCAAACAAGCAAATAGCCCTTGCTAACCAAAAATAGCTTCACTTAGCTTGAATCAGGTATTAAAAGATGTAGAAAGAATAAAATGTTCTTCTGCTTCTCTCCACAGTCAGACGGAGGACTTTTTCTGACGATTTAACGGCTCAAGCGTGGCTCTGTAGAACAGCAGGCCAATAAATCACGCAATGTTGACATGTATAAGCTATACGTACACAGTTAAGCTACAAACAGTATATACCTGGTATATACCACTAAGCTAATAAGCTAAATACCACGTACAGAAAGTATGTAGTTACTTCAGTAAAGCACTTTCTAATTAGTTCGTTTGGCTAGTAGAGACCTGTGGGATTTCACGGAAGCGTACTTCTTAAAAACATGCGATCAAAAAGCAAGTGTACCTGTTCTTTTGGAGCAGCTTAATACGTATGAGCGCCCACTTACTGATTTAGAACACAACAGTGTTTACGCTTCTTGAACAATAATGTGTTTAAGAGTCCAAATCCACACGTTTTCAATGATTTTGCAATATTAAGCCACACAAACATGTTATTCATTTTACCATGATCACTTTCCAATCTCATTATTTTATTTTAGTCTTAAACAGGCCGTCTGAGATCCCGTGCACACCTGGTCACTTTTTGGAGAATTAGGATTATGTCTGGATAAGGCCAAGCTACATAAAAATGCAACCCAAGACAGGTTACATGAAGTGACCAGGTGTAAAGTATCAGGGGTCCCAGATACATGAGCTCTGTTGATTGGCTGCCCTTAATTTTGTCTTATTTATAAAGCATGCATTCAAAGAAAGAACTGTAATATGAGTGGGCGGGGCTAACCTGTTGTAGGCAGGATAAGAGTGTTTTCAGCACAGGCAGATTTATTTGATTTGATTTTTTAATTCTAGCAGTAAATGGACTGCAGTTGGTGTACCGTAGTGGCCAACAACACTGCCTTCGCCTTCCTTGTGGCGGACTAGGGTTCGATTCTATGGTTAGGCAAGCACACCACGCTGCATTTCACCAGTAAAGCTCCTATCTCTCTCTATTTACTAAGGTAATTCACTGCGGCATCTATATAAAGGGAGCTGTGTTTTAAAACCTAAACAGTAATTACATAATTACTCACTTCATAACTTCATTTCAATAATTAAAGAAAAGAAAGGAAAAAAGGAAAAGAGAACTGATTCAATTTCTGAGCCAAGTTAACCATCCTGCTGCCTTCCAGTGATGTTTTAGAAAGGATGCATCACTTCTTATTGTAAAATCAGCCTGAAATGAAAATATATTGCAAATGAATAACATCTTCATTTACAGCGGGTGGACAGTAAGACACACGCTCTCATCCACAACAAAGGGCATGGCAAAACACAGGACATCCTGTTACCGTGGTTAAGTCGTAAGTGTGCCAATGCTTGGCGTTGTATTGAGAGTGAAGGCACTATTGTGGGAAGTGGCTGATTTAGCAAACAAGCTCTATTCAGCTAATGCACAGGAATGTTAACATAGTAACGGGGGGTTAGAAGTGCGAGAGGAGCCCTAAACATGACTGCCGACACAGGGTCTATCGTTTCTTTAGATTGAACACTGAACACCCACGCCGTAAAACGTGCCTTTTACAACACCTGTTGGGGGCTGTAAACCCTACCCATCCATTTTTGGGGTGAAGGCAAGTTCAAAATAGGGGATTTTTGGTCGCATCTTCAAAGAGCCAGGGATTAAGATAAGTAGAAGCTGTGTGATGAGGGGGGGTATCACGTTCACCACACACTGTAATAAAAGATCGCCAGCTATGGAAAGTGTGAGAGACCAATTACTCACCCCGTGACTAACTGCCACTGGAGATGCAGGAGGAAGTAGACAGATGCCGTTTACAGTTCTAGGGAAGCCTTTGTGTGCATAGCCTTCCCTGCCCCAACCCTAATCTAGTTCACTTAACCAGTTAGTCATTAGTAATCAGTGGTGGACATTATAGTGGAGTTTTTAAAGAGTTCTGAAACTGAAAAGACAAAGTAAACCACCAACTTCCAAGACGGCACTCCAAACAAATGTTGTTAAGTTGTTAAAAGCAGCAGCCATTAATATCCTAATTATTCATAGCCTAATTATCAGTAGTCCAAAATTAGGGGCCCACATCACACAAAAAGGTTTTGTTACTTTATAAAATGTTATAAATTCATAAATTGACATAAAACACTTATGACACACGAAAAAAGTCCCAAGTCCATCATCTATAAATATCAATCTACATTTTTTTGTTTTTGTAAAGTTAAAAGAAATTATTACTAATAAAATGTTAAAGTTTTTAGTTATTTTTTGTGATTTCACACAAAAACCAACTATCTGTGCATTCCTCCTGAATAAGGCACAACACAGGCCATCCAATTAGAACAGAGGTCATTTAAAACCCATGTCTGGAAGGCACAGTTACAAAACCAGGGCTTTGGGGTGGAATCTTTAAATGGTCCCATAGAACAACAAAAAGAGACCCAACTACTGATATGACTCAAAGAAGCCATTTTTGTGTTACAGTATCATTAGCTTAGTCCAAATCCACACGTTTTCAATGATTTTGCAATATTAAGCCACACAAACATGTCGTCATTCATTTTACCATGATCACTTTCCAATCTCAGTATTTTATTTTAGGCTTAAACAGGCCGTCTCAGATCCCGTGCACACCTGGTCACTTTTTGGAGAATCAGGATTATATCTGGATAAGGCCAAGCTACATAAAAATGCAACCAAGACGAGTCACATGAAGTGACCAGATGTAAGGCATCAGGGATCCCTGATAAATGAGCTCTGTTAATCGTCTGCCCTTAATTTGCCTTATTCAAAAAGCATGCATTTAAATAAAGAACTGTAATATAGAACAACAGAGTCCCAACTACTGATATGACTCAAAGAAGCCATTTTTGTGTTACATATACAGTATCATTAGCTTAGCGTGTAGTTTTAAGATCTTAACTTTTAGGAGGAGTGCCCATCGCAACGTTCGCTCCACTCTTTAACCGCAATCTTAGTGCTACAATGCTTAATTCTGAGGGATAAAGAAAGGTTGGACCTTGGTCATGTAGAAATAACCCAATCATTTGTTACAGAAAGCCATGAAATAACAGGCCAAACACCAAAAAAACAAAACCCATATGGATCCTTTGAAGAACCTCAATGTAACACACCTTGAGGACCTCACCGCCAACAACACGAGTAACACCTGCATGCCAGATTAAAAACAGTTCGTAATAAAAGTAGGAAGTCGTAGTAAAACTTGAGAGAAAACCAAAAGCAGGGTCAGTGCAGGACAAAGTCTCCGTAACATGGAAGATAAGGCATGAAAACCACCCCTCCCCACCCGCCCCAACCAATATTTGAGAAATGACATCAAAACCTATAGCTAAACTCAACGTAAACAGTTGAGCTCGATCAGATGATCCACTCTACGCCTACTCGCTCGTCTACCTGCATGGCTCCTGCACCCTCCATCTTTATTTGTAAAAGACGGGAAGGATTTGGAGCCACTCTAAGCATTTCTGATTAGGACTTCAACGTTTGCAGTTGGATAAGGGTAGAGAGATGATCTTAGACACAAAGAGAAACTTTTAACCCCGGCGTGGCTCCAAGATGGAGATTTCTGCTTTCAGAAACTGCTCCAGGCTGATAAGGAAGGCCAGAGCAGACCTCATCGGCCAAACAAAGAGGACCTCTATTCGGGCACAGTCACAGACAGTCAGGGGCTTTTTGGTCTTGTGACACCTATTAAGGAGCACAAGCGAGTAGGGAGGGGGTTAAGGAACAAGGAGACACTGAGTGGGGGTTGGGGTTCAAGAGAACAGAGGAGAATATATATATATATATATGTGCAGTGACAGGCCAAGGTTTGGGCACCCACTGGTCAATATTTCTGTTGCTGATGACCAATTTCTTTAATATTCTGAAGATTAAAGACGTTTTAGTTCAAACCTTTAAGGGCAAAACTTTGGGCACTCTGCATGGTCAGTACTTTCATCAAATCATTTCAGCTTTTATGAGAGGTTCCCTATGCCACTGGCTGCAATACAAGTCCAAGAATGATCAACCCACCCCTGTGCTCAACAGTTGGAGAGGTGACCTTTGCTCATTGCACTCAAAAAAAAAAAAAAATAAATAAAAAAAGTTCCACAGGACTTGCTTCTAAAACGCATCAGGCTTGTTCAGACGTTCCTCTGAATGTTTTCTTCTGGTGGCTCTTCCATGAAGACCACAGTTTTTACAGTGCACCACCAGTCCAGTCTGCTACAGCTTCCCAGACGGTCTCCTGCAGTGAAACAGGGGTGCTGATCTGCCTTTCTAGCAATCCTCACAAATATTTCCAGGTCTTTGAGAACTGGCTTTAGCTTAATGCTATGTAACACTCTCGTAATCCTAACCATATGAGAGTTCCCTAATACTTATAATAGTGACAATGAAAGAGCCTTCAAGTACTACCTCTGAGTCATGTCGGCAGTGACCATTTAGATGTGACCGTTGAAGGGGTTATAGGAGACTAACCGCCCTTTCTGCCTTATCAGCAATCCATGGCTTTTGTTCCCTCCCTCCTCCACTCGCTCTCTAAGGGTATGCTGGCAACAGACCAGAAAAATGTGACTAGTGCCTTGGTTAAGGTGACACTCAGCTAGCAGCTGAGAGGGTGACACATTCAACAGCTTTACCCTGAAGGGTTTGTGTGGAAAGAGAGTTAACCTTGGATATTGCCTAGCTTCTCCCCGACGTTCTACACAGAGAGCTTAAAACCACACACTCTTGCGTCAAGGGGGGCTCAGAGCCAATACAAATAAATAAAAACAGGGGAGAAAAATAATGATAAAGCAATCCATTCTCAAAGTAAATTTTGTGATGAATTTTATTATAGTTGGCACATTGACACAGCTTGAAAAGTTACAAAAATGGGTTTGAGGGATCTTTAATACAGGCATCAGTTCTATATAAAACCAAGAAGAAGAATTTAAGCAGGCAAAACACACTTTTAGGCTTTTTTAAATAACAATTAGTCTGGTTAAATGGCTCTTCGTTTTTAAGGAAAATCTGCAAATAACCTTAAAAAATATTTGTCCCAGGTTCTAATGTAAAGCAGTTCCACACTGCCGTTACCTTCTGAGAACACTTTTCACTGTTACAGGGCTGTGAATAAGGTTTATGAATGGTGCCTAAAGGATGCCAGACTAGGGCTCTGCTAGAACACTGCGGTAAAAACAAAGGATCGGAACAGGATCAGGCTTGAAACAGCCAATACCAGATTCATTATAATATGCATTAAAAGGATTAGAGTTCCAAAGTTGGGAAATCTACCACAGAAAATTAACACAAGTTAACATTTAATTACAGGAATTAACAGGAATAAAATAGAAATATTCTTAGCTAAAAGGGAGAAACTTATAGTTGGTAAAAAAAAAAATATATAAAAAAAATAAAAAAAAAATTTGTTGACTCAAGGTGGAATCTCAGGCGCTCACTATCTGGTTAAGGTTAATGAGCAATATCATTTCAGACTAGTTTACCAAGGCTAGTAGGCTAGCGAGAGGTTAGCTTATCAATGCTAGCATATCAGGTTTCTGTAACCAAGAATTTATACTTTTCTACATAATTTAATGTTTGATTGTTTATTAAAAGATTAAGCAAGTTCTGCTTGTAACTATGTGTCAGTTATTATTGTATGGATATGCCTTTGTCTGGTGGTGACTTGGGGGGGGGGGGGGGGGTGGGCAGCAAACAAACCACAGTTTATACCCTGATAGTGTATGATATAGTTCCTTTAAATTATCCAGAATTCCCAAGGTTCCCAAACATTCCATGGAAAGTTTACATTTTGCAATATTCCCAAAGTTCCCATGGAAAGTTACCAGTAATTTACTGGAAATGTATTGGAAATATTTTGGAAATATTCCATTTCTTTGCAATCCTAAATAGGATCAGGACAGCCCTACTCTTAAGTTATAGTTTCAGCATCAGAAATTGCAGGGTGTGCCATGACATGCAAGGCAAATTACCTCATACACATGCTTCAACAGAAAACTTTACACCGTTTTCCTTTCCTATGACAGATCTACCATCTACCAGAGGCAGACTACATCTACTAAATATCATTAAGTTTACTCCCATACTCAGAGTACATGGAAATAACACAATGTCAGCCATGCCCCAACAATATTGTGCAGCCGTATATAGAACAGGTGGACAGAGACTATTAGATTATGTTAATGAAGTATTTCGGTATCAGTATTTAAGCCAATGCACATGATTTTAGTTAAAGACGGCTCATGTCTATCAATGTTATCTGACCAATATGGAGAATACTGAACAAAAACAGCCTAAAATAGATCATTTACCAGCTGATCTTAAAGAACCATCAGTAATGTCTGATTATTGAGATACAATAGCAACAATGAAAACGTGATCTCACGCCATCCCTTAAGATCACCTCAGGTCTGCAGCTCTGCTGATATTACAGAACTGTTACAGAAATGGTCTTTAGTCTTTGCCACAAAGCAGGCAGTCCAAATCTGGAAGGGTTACTTGCCCTCTTGGAAGTTGTCTCTCGGGCCCTAATCAAAGCCCTAAACAAGGTTTTCAAAGCTGGTTTCAGAGGGCCGGTGGGTGAGAGCGATGGAAAAAAAGAGCCTCATTTAGATAGAGATCCTAAAGCACCCCGAAAGCTGAGCAAAACAAATCTGCCTGTGGCCCACCACTCCCTCCAGCACACTAACCCACAATTCAGTTTCCACTGAGCTAAATATAGCACTTTAACCACAGCCAGGGTCTGTTAACTGTACAAGTGCTGGATCCATAGTTTGAATTCAAAGGAAGCTGCTTCATCGAAAGGCCATTTCTCCTGCCTTCATTGCTTTCACTATGCCTGGTTACTGTAACTGTGGGGTTCCTGTAGGTCACGTCATCACAACCTTTCAAAAGGGCCGGATGTTGTAGCGACTGTGGCCGAAACTGCAACCTGGCGTGAGACGGGTCCTCAGCTAGAATTAAGTCAAATGCACTGCACACAAACATGCAAGCATGATGAGGGGATACCACAACAGGCTGAACATACTGGCTTCTGCACTGTAGACTACACTCGTATAGCTAAAATAGAACACATCTGTGGTGCTGCATGTTTAAAAAGGCAGCTTAAGAAGGGTCCGGTCTCTGTCTGCAATTATGAGCGGAATAGTGCAAGAATGCGGCTTATGAAAGCTCCTTGAAACCTCCTGAATCCCTAAAATAGACGGCTCGGCCGCAGCCATATGGCCAACATACACAACAAGCCTTAACTCTGCTATAATGAACGGTTCTTAACTCTTTACTTAGCGTGCGACACTTGACAGACCCCCAAGTTTCAGACTGACTTTCAACACTAGGAGTTTCAGATTGTCGCTATTTTCCAAGCGCTGGTTCCATTAGGCCCAGCGAGCTTCCTCCACCACCAACCACAGCTTCCCCTTCCCTGCTCCTCCCTCTGAAAGCGTCTGTGCAGCCTCCGAGCCGGGTGACCCCCTTGCTGAGACATGCCTCATGTCCATATGGCCCTGCCTGGTATTAGACAGCATTAGACAGCTTGCACTAAGAGGATGCCCAGCCGCTGCCAGCAGCACGCCACAGGCACACTTGAAGCTGTGCTCCCACAGCGTATCTGTCTAGTAAGGACTAGCGCTGCAACTTACTTTAACATTTGAATATCCAGAGGAGCTGAGGGAGTGGATATTCTGTTAGCCTTGGGGAAGAAGGAAAGAACAGCAGATACTAACATGGCGTAAGAAATAGTATATGCTTCTTACAGGCCATATGTAATTCTTACTGTACATAAACATGGGGAATTGGTGCATCATACCTTACTGTTAGTTTGCCAGAGGAAACACTGAGGATAGAAATAGTGGGCACTGTTTATGGTCACAAATGGCAGTTACTAGCTAAACCAGATAAAGCACTGACCAGCCATAACATTTAGACCACTGACCGGAGAAGAAACCTTGATTCTCATTATCATCTACATTGGCATCTATCGATGAGAGGATATACTAGGCAGCAAGTGAACGGTCAGTCCTTGAATGTGGCAAGCATAAGAATCTGGCTAGACGACTGGGTCAGAGTATCTCCAAAACATCAGGCAAATACATGGAATTTTTCTGGTATGCAAATGGCCAGCACCTACCAAAAGTGCTCCAAGAAAAAATAACCAGTGAACCGGTGGCTAGGTCATGGATACATAAGGCTCATTGGTGCGACCCATAGGAGGTCCCACCTCATCTCAATTTACGGAACTTGAAGGACCTGCTGCCAACGTCTCGGTGGCAGATACCACAGGACACCTTCAAAGGTCTAATGGTGCTCATGCCTTAAATAGTGAGATCTGCTGACAGCACAAGGAGGACCTACTTAACACTAATCAGAACTACTCATCACCGCATTGTTAGCTCCAAGACGTGGCGAACGGCGCGTACAAGCAACAATGTTGAAGAACGGTTCATTGAACAGTGCAGGTCTTGCCCAGAAGTGTTCAGACACATTTAGAGCAAGGAGGGAGGTTTCTCTTCGTGAGACAGACTGGGAGGCTTCAGACTGCAGAGGCTTTATAGGGGAGCTTGCACGCCCTTGCATCATCTCTCTTGGCTGAACATAAGTCATTAAGGTGGTTAAGTCGGTCCACTTGTGGTATTAAGTGGATCCGTCAGGAGGAATACTGATGCCATTGTCTATTCCAGAGGAGCAGAGGAATCAACTCCAAGTTTTAGTTTGGGTCCTGTAAAGGGGCAGTTTATTGAAAGATCTCGATGGTGTGGTTAACTCCGAACTTATCAGTATATACAATAGATTTGACAGCCGACTCTAATTTGGAAGGGGAGATGCTAGGCTAATGTGACTAACTTATGAACAATCTTTTCTTGGTAAATCTTGATACACTTGCTTCAAAATCCAACTGAACAGAGCTGCCGCACCAGCTAACAGATGCTTGTGTAATTGTGCTCTCTCCGACTCCGGACACTGATGGCAAAGTGCCATGGCTTGGGAATTCGACCCGGTGATCTCTTGGCCATAGTGGTAGCGCATTAGACCACTGGATCACTCTGAGACAAATTGATAAATTGCTATACTTTTAATGTGCTCATTTTATTTAGAATTTTAAAATATATATAAAGTTAAAACAAGCTAATTTTTATTATCATGGAAAATGGTAGCTTGGTAGGTCAACACTACACATTACACAAATATGGACAACAAAAATTTGATCTATTTGCAAAAGAGAGATATATTTGTTAGATGGCAACCCAGGACACAACTATTAAACCAGAGAAGAAAACCAACTTACAGTAGAAACAGCAAACTGTCAACTCCTCCACAAAGCCCCTAACCGCAAAGACGATGGCTCAACAAGACCACCAACAGTACATTTCTATCAGTAAGCCTCAAGGGGTAAAACTCGGAGCTCTTTGATCTGATGCCAGAAGGCACAAAAATGGCAACAGGGCGAGACAGGAAAAGGTTTGACACCGTCCCATATGCCATATTGGCAACTAGCTTCAACGGAGAGGGGTTTTAAAATTAAAATTAAATAAATAAATAAATAAATAAATAAAAACCACCACACCACAATTAGGCTCCTTCTTCCAGCCTCTGGGTTGCCATGTGACTCGCCCGTCGCTGCACAGTGCGGGCCAAGTACAGCAGGCGACTGGACCAATTCATTAGTTGCTATGGGACCAAACAAGTCAACAGTGGCCAAGAGGGTTTGTCACATACAGCATAGACTGGGGGTGCTAAACACTGTGCGTGGCCAGCGCCCAAAGCAGCCCACACAAAAGCCAAAGCGTGGTTCTATGGGAGAAAGAACAAGGCCAGTATATTGTGCTACACATGCGCTTGTTTGGACGTCCAAAGAGAGAGTCGTATGATGTCGAAGCGGACTGCCAGACCGCCATAGCCGCTTACCGCTAAACACAAACACCCACACAAGGGGCCTGTAGGGGAGATTCTGCGACTGGAAAGATGGCGTGACAACGCAGAGAATAACTCTCAGGGAGGCCAGTTGTTTGGGCCCACATGTTGGGTTTTGCTGACCTCAAAAAAAAAAAAGCAGGGCATCTGCCGCAGAGCGCGTTTTCGTTGTTGCAAAGGCATATACACCATTAAATGAATGAAATCAGGCCAATTATGCTCTACTGCAGTGCTCCCAAACCCTGAACCTGGAGGATCCCCTGCTCTGCGCAGGTCAATGTTTGCCCTGCTCCTAACACACCTGATCCAGCTAATGAGCTAATTAACAAGTCCTTCTGCTCTGAAGGTGGCATGTTCGAGCAGGAAAACACCAAAATGAGCAGGGCAAGCGGTCCTCCAGGACCAGGGTTGGGAACCACGGCTCTACAGGACATATGTTTTTTATTAACTTTCTCTTAGTATTAATATCCATTCTTATCTACTTTGATTTGTATTTTATCTGTTTGTATTATCTGCAATATTTTATCATATTTTCCTTTTATTTTATATTAAATATTTAATTGTATTTTTATGCTTTCTCTTTATTCCATCCTTATTCCATTCTATTCCACTTGTGATGCACCTTGAATTTCAATTTTATTTGTCTGAAGGCGCTATATAAATAAATTAATTGATGGATCGATTGATTGATGGGGTCGAGATTCAAGCTCACGGCCTCGATTCAGATTTGGGGTGTTTCTACTTTGTTGATTTATTTAATGCTCTCTCACCATTGAAAACATGGGTGAAGATATGCTAGTTCTGATATAAATGAATCCACTATAAATCCAATATTATAATTATATTACGCACTGCATTACTTACTTATGCACATTACTGACGGCTTTTTTGAGAGCCCAATTCCCGACTGAATCAGCATCTCCTTCTCCTCAGAAAGCCCATTTTCCCACTGAAAAATAAACCAACGTCCAAAAAGCTGACGATCTCATGGAGTGCCTTCACAGCCGATGACGAGCGAGTCCCAGAGTGCACAGACATCGTGTGTGTGTGTGTGTGTGTGTGTGTGTGTGTGTGTGTACTCTGCTCGACCCTGAGCACTGGCATTGAAACCTGGCACTGTGACAGGAGGTGAGATTGCCCTATGACGGAATTCATCCCCCTCTGTCCAGCATACCCCACGCCGAGCAGAAGTGGGCTGAGCTATACAGGGCAGCCCTCTAATACTGCAACCCCCAGCTCTCTGAGAAATGCCCACACAAAGTCAGCAGGAATGTGGCAAGAAAGACCAGGTGCTGGACTGTGGATGCTGTGCCTCATAGGTTTCCAGGAAGCCCTGGATTAGACTCCACTTCAGAGGACGGGCGGCTGGTCAAACAAGGCCAAGAAGCGTCGATAAAGCAAAAGGCAGTGAAACTGGACGAAAGTAAAGGGGTTTAAAAGGACGGAGGACAGAAAATGTTCGCACCAACTCTCTGGACTCGTTTACAGGGAGCACAGCAAAGTGCAGGTCATGAGGGGGGGTGGGGGGGGTGGGAACGGCCAGAAAACTCCGCAACAAAGGAATGCAAGAGATCTACCATACAACAGCCATATATAGTCAAATGAGGCATTGTTCCCTCCTCCTCTCCAATACACAGCATCTCCCAATAACTTCGGCCTCATTCTTCACTTGGAGGCGGTTTTAGAGAGGGTAGAGCAGGGCCACCTGAGGATTTCCATTCCTAAACGCCAGCTGGCACAGGACCAGCGCGATAAAACTCATGGATTCCAAAGCTTTGCATAGAAGCTGCCCATCCTCCACAGTGGTTAAGCGGTTCAGACAGCAGAGCAGACAGTACCAGTTCTGCCCGCTATGGATACTGTGCACAAAAGGGCAGCTATACAACAATGCTAGGACAAAACTGATGACTAAACAGAAATCATACAGGTACCAATGAGCAACATAAGAAACCAGTGCTTTACAATAAACATACAGTGAAGGACTTCAATTAAACACCATATCGAGTTCAGGAGTCGATGGTGTGGGGATAGTCTATTATCCTACGAGAGCCCAGAGCTGGGGGAGTATAGTCCACAAGATGTTGGAAATGCTGGGATTCTGGTCCACACTGACAATTCCTGCAGATTTCTCAGGAGCACGGTCATGCTGAAAATCTCCCGTTCTACCACACCCCAAATGCAATCTACTGATTCAGATCCAGCTCACCGTCGTGTTCATGAAACCAGTTTGTGAGACTTCTGCTTTGTGATATGATGAGTACGGTCTTACTGGAAGCACAGTCAGAAACAATACTCGAAAAGGCTGTGGCATTCGAGCCGTGACGGACAATCCAGAAAACCTTCTTCACGCCATCACACCACTTCCACCAGCCTGGACTCTTGGCACAAGGTAGGTTGAATCCTTGGATTCAAGATGTTGGCGCAAAGTCCAACCTTTCCAGGATTCACCAGACCAGGCTACGTTTCTCCAGTCCAGTTTTGGTGAGCCTGTGTCCACTGCAGCCTCAGCTCTCTGTTCTTGGCTGACAGAAGTGGAAACTGGAGTGGTCTTTTGTTGTTGTAGCCCACCTGTCTCAGGGTCAGACACTGGGTGTTTAGGACTGTACATATGTATAGTATTATACACTACTGCATCTCTAGTGTCACTCTTTGGGTTCGCCCACTGTATTGCCAATTTATTATTAGGGATAAACGCCCTTAACATTAAACCAAGTGTGCCAATCCTGAGAAGCCCATTTTAGAAGCACCCAGTCCTGCACAAGCTACACCTGGATTAAACTACTGCAGCCGTAGAGGAAATAACCAATGTCAATTTAAGGAAGTGTCTTTTACAGAAGGGGAAGTAATACATGGATGCGGTTAAAGCAGCGTGCACATTCACTAGTGGTCAAACGCTGTGGCTAGCAATGGCATCGCACAAACAGCCCTGCACTTTACAGCCTTGCATCACAATGGGTAGCAAGATCATGGGAGAAAAAAAAAAAAAAAGAAAAAAAAAAAAAAAAGACACCCTACAGTGTCCACATAAACACTCACTGTCTGTCCTTTTAAAAATAGATCCTCATTGTAGCTGGACATAGAACTATTCCCGGCCCCTCTCTATCTCCATCTTTCTCTCCACATGTGATTTGTTGGTTGATATTTGAGTGCCTGTCAGGGGCCCGATTAGATATGGTCCTGCGAGTTCAGAGAAAGTGCAGTCACGCGTTGCTGAAGGGAAAGGTCATCCATTCAAACAGGTAAGTCAACCAGATCAAGCAGTACATCACTGCAGGCTGCTCGGGCCTTGCTTGGAGACGGCGAGCCAGAGAACTAACTGTAACAGAGCCTAATTATTCCTTAACATCTAACCTGAGAAAGTGATCGAAAGGAGGCAAAAGCACAGCATAGCTGTTATGGCTAAGGCCAAGTCCAACACTGCCAATTTTCCGGTCATCTGTGGGTTAATGTACCCTCTGATGTACACAGGTTGGAGCAAGGCTACGACATACATGTATGACGTGGAGCACCTCAGCGTTCACAATTCAATAACAATAAAAAGCAAAAATACTGCGAAACTGTCGTCTATTAAACTGTTCCCTTCTAGACTACACAAACTGCAAGCCCTAGTCAATCACAGATACAATCAATCCAACAAATAGATCAGCGACTATCTTCATAACCGATGAGTCACTGCTTTACGACAGACAGCTTCCTTTCAACTAAATGACTCACTTGCAACAACCGTGCAAGAAATGTTTAACTGCGGTCAGTCATAAACCTCTATGACAGGACCAGCAGACTTTTGAAACCATCAGTGGAACTGCTGGGATCATTGAGATTAGAAATGATGCAGCTAACAGGAAAACGATTTTTTTACCAGAAGGAGTTTAACTGAATTCAATCAGAAGTTATGTTATTGATAGTCAATGTTCAAAATGCACATATCTGCAACTGCCAAAATCACTTCATTAGGAAGCGTATCTGGCTGGATTAGCATTGCAGAGAAGCAGCGTTTGTTTCTGCAGGGTTCCAAATATCTTACACTGAATAAAACGCTGATGTTTTAATGTAGTAGTCCGGCATCAGCTCTCGCTGGAGTAAAGCGAACTGGCAATCAGCCTAAACACTTGCTGCTGTGCTCACTGCAGCCTCACCTTTCTGTTCATGGCTGACAGAAGCGCCTCAGCTACTGCAGCCCATCTGCCTCAAGGTCCGGCACGTCATCCATTCTGTCTGGTCATCTGAGTTACTGTAGCCTTTGTGCGTGTTCTGAAGAAACGTAAGACTGCTGTGCTGAAAACCAGCCCCATCTGACACAATCACGCCACTAAATCACAGGGCTCACGTCTCTCCCCATTCTGATGGCTGATGTGAACACTACCTGAAGCCAGTCGGTCCATGTCTATATGATTTTAGACACTGCACTGCTGCCACATGACTGCTTGATTAGACAAATGGCATGAATTAGTAAGTGGACAGGTCTTGCTAAAACATTGCTCGTGAGTGTACATCATGAGTTCAGTTAACAGAATCTTTTAAAAAATAAGTCAATAAATACGTTATTTAAATAGTCTTGGCAATTCCCTTGTTAAACTAAGACCATGTCCACATGTATCTAGACATATTTTAAAAAGTGAGGTTTTCTCTCCCTCTTTTTGACAGCATTTCCGTCCACACAGAGAAAACGCTAGCATATATAGGGCAACATGATCTCAGAGACCTCAGAACACCATGAGGACAAAGAAAACACTGGGGTTCAATCCCAAAATACACAGTACTCCCCATGTAGTGTACAATGCAAATCATGAAATAACAGATTCTTCTATTAGTTCTACAGTTACTTATCTAGTTCACCATGTACAGAGTAAGGAGGTATTGGAGATTCAGCCATGAACATGCAGGTGTTGTTCCACCAGCAGTTTTTTCTAAAGCTTCAGCAGACAAAGTTTTCAGTCTCTGTAATTCAGACAGAGCAACCTCCAACAGCGCATTATCGGTACACGGTCACAAACCACTACAAACGTCTATGTATCACTGCAAACACTGGGGTGCTGTCTGAGTGCATTCGTTTCAAACTGTCTTTCTTGCTCTGGCTGAGAAAGGAGCCAGTCTGAACGCAGCACAGCAGAGCAAACAAAAACACCTTTGTAATGAGGCAGTTAGGGCTCCTAGCGACCCGACAACAGCTGCTGCTGCTGCTCAACCAGTTGCAGCCTTATCTATTAGGCCCCGGTTGCTCATTTGTCATTTGGAGAAACGGACAAGCCAACTGTCCAATCAGACGGGTCAACACAGCGTGCGCACTCGCCCAGTTCGGGAGAAAGGAGACTTGTCTCGACGACTGTGATGAACAGCTTAACTGGCAAACTGGCATTCACTGGGGCAGTCCACATGGCAGTGCATCAACCCTATTGACTATTCAACAGCAAGGAAGCCAAAAAAAAAAAAAAAAAAAAAAAAAGAGCCATTAGGAGAAACGTTGCTCAGGAAACACCGACCACATTATCAACAGGCCACATCTTCTCGCTGAATAATTACGCAAGCTGCATCCCTCAAGACATCAAGCCCAAGCATCCCCTTCTCCGCCTACACGAGACGACAAGAAAGGAGCACAGCTCGGCTCTGCAGTTGCACCGTGTCTAAATGCGCTGTGCCTAATTAACGGATAGCTGACGTGACTAATGCGCCACTAAATTATGGTTCTGATGCCGAGGAACGCAACCTAGGAGATGGGATGGGCAGTGAGCGTGTGGTCCTTATCAAGACACACTATAGAACACCAGGCTTGTCTGACCATATCTTGGAATTCATCAGTACTAAAAGAACCCGTCCCACCCTCAAGATATCAGCTTGAGCAAAGCATGGCATGTTGCTTGGTGGCCGACTATGGCGAGCGCAAGTGACGCAGAAGTAGGAGAAGACTGCCTGCTTCTTTCAAATCAGCTCTGTGGGAAAATGGTGGGTTCCCAGCAATGGAAAGTGAGTGGTGGATCGGAGGAGTACTGTGTGTTGGCGCTGTCTGAGATGCTAGCGTTCAGACACTAAAGGCTGTCCCAGCTTTCTCAGCTGATTACATGACACTAAGTAGAGCAAACTATAAACATGGCCTGTTCCAACTCATCATATTTTAGAAAAAAAAATAACAATATCAGACTGAATCAGAAGTACTGTGATAAAAATGATCATGAAGATCATACTAATCTTCCGACGTGACTGGCATTACAAATACATTTACATTACAGAGCGGCAGCAATACACAGACATCCCAAGATGTCAGTTTTATATACACGACATGGAAGTAGGTGCCATTTTTATTTAAATAAATAAAAATAAAGCTAATATATAAAACCAGTCACCTACAGCTGGTCAGTTCATACAGCAGTAGTGTTTTATTTGTTTATTATGCAGCATCTCTCTTTCCGTCGTCCTCTAGTCAGCCCCACATGTAGCAAATGCTGTAGAGTGAATAGTGAAGGAGTTAACGAGTGAACCTCTCAGAACGCAGCTACGATGCATTTTGTATGCTCAAAATGTCATACTGTCCAGCCCCAAATATGCATTATGTAATACATAACATACAGTGAACACATTACTGTATACGCCATATCGCACACTTTAAAAGCCATGGCAGAAATGACCAGCACAGCAGAAGAACAGACAGTGCTTTGGGGGGGGGTGTCAAATAGGAACTGCTTTGTGACATGATGGGCTGCGTTCTTGGCTCGCCAAGAGGCCGTAAATAGAGCAGGACGTACATTGCCCATCCCGCCTTTGATGCAAACAGGCAGATTAACAAAACCCAGGAAAGGAGGAAGATTAACAAAAGCCATGTCATTACGTCTGACGGCTGTATATGCGAGTGCGGTAAAGAAGAGGGGGTGGGGCTGCAGCTCTACTCCGGTCCAAGAAGCCATCTGTTCACATATGGAAGATGGCATGTAGGCAAGTTTTCCATTAGCTAGCAACAATGCATGCGGCCTCGGAAAACAAGCCGGTTAATCAGATCTGTATAGAGCCTATAGAGCGTACTGAGCCTCAATGAATATCATAGCATCAGGCTGCAGATGCACTGAAGTGGTGATACAAGAAGGGCACATGCACTCATTCATCAGACAAACGACAGCAGCAGCATAATTGAATGCAGTAAGTCACCAAGAGGGCCACCAATGGTGTCAGACAGGGTAATGGATGGCAAACTCATATCCTAACAATAATAAGGGCAGCTAGGAAAGCAAAAACAAGGACTACCAAACTCTGAAGACACACTACAGTCTGAAAGCAGACCACATGACTTCACTTCACACCAAGTCTGCTACAGTTGGGGAGGGTGGGAGGGAGGGAAAGGGGGAGGGAGGTGAATTGAGAAGCAATGCAACACAGATGCAACCCCCTTTAGTTGCAACTCCATGAGTCGCTTGCAGGGGAGCAAACAAACGACTGCTTGAGTTCAGGAATTCATATGAAGCCTCATCATCGCAACCACAGAAATGCTCTGTGACATTACATGCTAGTTTACATTTGTTCGGGACAAAGGCACTGTTGAGAGGAAATACAGGGCACATTCTAAAGAGTCTGCAGATCCACTACCAAGACTTCCTCCACAGGGCTGCCATTATCACATGTGCATTTCACTGCACACAAACATTTCACAACTAAAGAGACAATAAAGGTCGCAACCTCCGAGCTACCGGCGCAACATCCCCCACTACGTGCCAAGCTTGAGGTGATTTCCCCGTAGTCAAGTGGGGGTGGGGGTGGTTGGGGGTTGAGAGTCTCTAAACAAGAAAGTCACTTTCAGAGAAACTGATTCTTCCTTACTTGATTATTATAAAAATCAGAAAAACAAGGAAACTGCACATTTTAATTAGAGTGATAAAGCTGCGTTCACATTACAAGCTAGATTCCAACTGGTTGCAAGCGATTCACATCTGGCTGTAGTGTGAAAGTAGTGTAGTGTGTAGTCGGAAAGGACCCACATGCGCACAAACTTATCAGGAAAATAACAATGGCTCGAATCCGATTTGTACCAGACTTGTGCGTTCACACTGCTCCAAAAAAAAAAAAAAAAAAAAAACAAAAAAAAAAAAAAAAAAAAAAACACACAAATAACCAACAGATTACATTAGGACAGTCATGATTCACGCCATAACGTCCGGCCAAGACATCCCCGGAATTAATAACAAACCCAAGACAGTCCTGCGACAAATTTCTTTGGTGAAAAACTGAAAAAGTGTAAAAACGAAAGTAATCAACGCTCAATTACTCGCTGTAGTGACACAAAGGAACATCCAATATCTCTATATTTTTCACCTGCCAGAAGTGAAAAGTCTTAAATCAGGAAGACGATTAATTTTCTATCCCAGTAACATGTTTACACAAGCCCTTCCAGCAGCTTCCCAGGAATCGTTCTAGGCCTCACACATGCTCATATAGCTAACATAGCTCCTCCCATTTCAATATGGTTACATTCCTGCAAAAATGAGCACATGCAGAACCAGATATTTATATATATTGTTAGTGATTAAATTCTTATCATGACATACAATACACTATGTAAGCATATTGAGGATATCGTCAGTGCTACAGGACTAGGGTTAACAGGAGCGGCCACAGCATTATCAGGGACAGTACACACCCTCGACACAGACTCTTCACACTCCTACCATCGGGCAAACGCTACAGGAGTGTGAAGTCCAGGACAGTCAGACCCCTTCCACTCTGAACTGGCTGACCTCCGACATGCACCCATTAATATGAGCCCACTACATATAATATGCTGCACTTGCACAATGCACTTTACACATGCAACTCTACTCTGCACCGCATTCTGTAACTTTCTGCATGTATTTATTTTACTGTATGTATTTATTTTATATATAAATTATATATAACTTTTTTCTCTTTTTATATTGATTTTTATAAGATTGTCAGTAAATGGAGGAAGAATTTCATCACAGTGTAACTGCTTGTTTCTGCTGTGCACATTAAAAGAAAATCTTGAATCTTAAACACTGATTACCCGCAGATTTCTTCACCAATGGTGTAATTAGACCGGTTTAAGATGAAGTGCAGCAGATGCTGAACAATAAAAATAACCGTATTCAGTACATGAGAGTATCTGAATAGTAGTTTTTAAGAATGTGTCACTACTGATGCTTAGTCTATCAAATGTAAATCTTTAAATATCGTGATCAACCAGCCCTAATTAGGCCCCATTCACACACATCTGTGTAATTACTGTGGGGTTTCTGAGAATTTTTCTGTCCACACAAGAACACCCCTCACATAGTTTAAGTCCCAGGCCAAAAAAAAAAGGTTAAAAGCTAAAACAGACCTAAAACCAATACAACAACTTTTCTAACAACTCCGATTTTCTTAATGTGTGTTGATCAAACAGCAAGGCTCCATAACTCGATCTCACACACAGACTCGAGACCTGATTCGGACCTGGAAAAAGGCTGAAATTGGAAGAACCTCGTCTCAAAAACCTTCGTTTTCCGTTTGCGTTTAGTCAGGAGGCAGAAAACACTGCATTTCAAAAGGTGGACTCGGCCTTGTAATACTGAAACAGCATGGTTATCGAGGGCGTGGCTGTGTTACAATAGGGCGTGGTCTGTTATTAGGGGCGTGGTCTCGTCATGCCTCAGCATCAACAGCCACACAGCTAAAACTACAGTGGACACTGGACACCACCCCGGTTTTGCAGTTGGCAGACTAGCTTAGAGCAGGAGGTCGTGATCACGACTGAATACAAAAAATATACATACTGAGAAATGATAGAAACCCGTCTTTATAGAGGACACTTCTGACAAGCCACAGACTAGCACATCCTACAAAACAGGATGTGAGGTCAGCCCCCATGCATGAGCCTCAGGGAAAGGTGCAGGTCTCTTTATTTTTTATTTTTTCCCCCTTAAAGCCAAAGTTGTGGAAACGGAGGGAGCTTCATTGATTGAACTAGAAAATAAAGCCACACATGTGCTTCCAGGGTTCTCCGTCCTGAGTGAACCGAGCCTGGCTGGGGTGCTGCTTCACCAGTTACTGTTTAATGGCACCACACATAGAGGGGGTGGTGGGGGTGGTGTCTGGGGCAGATATGGGGCACTAGTATTATAACATGGGGGGGAGGAGGGGGGGGAGGAGGAGGAGGAGGGGCTTTAGCTAGGCAGGGAAGGGGTTTGGGCACTAGTTAGTTGGCTAGTTCTCTATAGGAGCTGAACTCCTATAGAGCCAGCATAGAAACTTGGGCATCCAAACAAATCACCAGAAGATTAGGACCATTTTTAACAGGGTTAAAGATGTATAGAAATATATAAACAACACAGACCTTGTATACTTGTCCATACGTGCCATTTCCAACCACTTCCACTAATTCAAAGATCCCGGCTGGGTCCTGGAGAGAAAAACAAAAAGGGGGGGGAAGAGGAGACAGAAAGGAAAAGGGTGAAAATGTGAGTTAAAGGATGAACGAGTAGAAATTCAGGCTAAAAGCAGCTGTTGCGCTCAGGGCTTTCTCTCCAAACACAGCATATGAGACAAAGGGAAAACTCCCAACGCCACTTCACACACACACACACACACACACACACACACACACACACACACACACACACAGTGAGAGAGAGAGATACTGTTGAACGCAGCATGCTGTTCAGCCACAGACAAAGACAAAGAAAGCCACCCAAGACTTTCCGAAAAGACACTAGGCTGGACATATCACGCAGAAATGTCCCCCCCCCCCCCAAAACACAGCCGTAGAGAGCCGCAGCCACGGCCGCTTACCCGCAGCGAGGAAAGGTCTATATCCACTAGACTTTTAGCCGGAGAGTCGTTCGCCATCTTCTCGGTAATAAATAGAAAATGTGCTGGTCTTCAGTCTGAGTGCGCACCCCAGCCTCTACCTCTACATCTGCGGACACTCCTCAGGCTGAAAAACGGGCACCAAAAAAAACTCAACCAAGCCAAAAGCTCCCTCATGCGACTTTCCTTCCTCGCTGGGAGAGTGAGAGAGACGCTTAGTCCATGTCCAGGTGGCAGACTTGAGTCCGCACAAACACAGGAAGCCGGCGTGGTGCTGATTCACTGAGCGAGCGAGCGAGGGAGAGAGCGAGGGGGGGAGAGAGAGGGGGGGGAGAGAGAAGGGCAGGGCTTACTAGGCAAAACTGACCGGCAAGCGGGCTAGAAGTGGGAAATGTTGACTGAAGAGCAGCACCGAAGTAGCTATTTGTCAAATTAGTGCTCGAACGACCGAAACGCTCAACGCCCAGAGTGTAATTGTCGAAGAGGGAAAGGAGCAGGCTAAGCTACTCGCGCTCTCATACATGTGCACGTGGGTTTGGCAGCAGGGAGCAGCAGCAGCAGCGGCGGCGGCGGCGGCCCCTAGGTGAAAGGGTTTGGGTGTGGCAATAGGAACCTCCACTTTACAGTAGGCCAATTAATCACTCGATCTCTAAGTGAAACCCGGGTCGAGTCCCAAATGGCTCACTGCTCCCTAAGTAGGGCACTACAAACCCTCGGTGATGTCACAATGGCGCCCACGCCCTAGTACTGGTAGTACTAATAGCAGGTCACTACATGTAGCCTTCACGCCTTCACTGAGGAGCCGTTTTTTGGTATTCGGCTCTAGTGGATAACTCAATTATATATATATATATATATATATATATATATATATATATATATATATATATATATATATATATAATTAATAATTGTTATAATAAAACTATAATAATTAATAATAACAATTAATAGTTGTTTGTAATAATATAAAAAAATATATATATATATTTCTATATATTTCTTTATATGTTTATGCTTATCTGGCATAGCAGCATAACTACTTGCTTCTCTGTACCATACAATGTAAACACAGTACAGGTACAGTACAATTTTCCACAAAACACTTGTATCTCCATGTTGTTCACTTTTTGACATATCTTAAACCTGGCAGTTGTTCTTTAAATTGCGGCAAAATTTCATGATGAATAAAATTAAAGTAAAGAAAAATTAGTAAAGTTGTTGTTACGGGGATACAAGGTTTTTCCTTGACAGCGACGATATGCTGGAGAGACATTCATTATAGTTAGCTGATAATAAGTATTTTTCCAAGGACAGGCCTTATAAGTAGGTGCTAAACTGTGTTACACGGAGGTGGTAGTTTCCTACTTATAGTGACTGATGACAGTCTAATAACAGTGCGTGCATTACTATTATGGGAGGCATGCGACTTACATTGCACTGGTTTACTTTTGTCGGTACTTCCAACAAAAGCTCACAGCTTCCTTTTTAGAATGTTTATAATAATTCCCAACAGATGAAGTGAGTAACAGTGAGTAACATTATCTAGTTACAATGTCGCCTGTCAAGGGGTGAGGTGTACATTTTAGGCAGCAACTGAACAGTTGACATATTGAAAGCAGGAAAAATAGGCAAGCATCAGAATCTGAGGCACTCTGACAAGGACCAAATTGCGATAGCCGGACGACTGGGACAGAAACTTGGTCTTGTGGGGGTGTTCTCGGTACGCAGTGGTGAATACCTACCAAAAATGGTCCAAGGAAGGGTAACAGATGAACCGGCAACAGGGCCATGAGCGCCCAAGGCTCACTGATTTGATCCATGGAGGCCCAACCCACCTCACAACTCACAGAACTGAAAGGATCTGCTGCTAATGTCTTGGTGCCTGGTTCCACAGGACACCTTAGAAGGTATTGTGGAGACCATGTTATGGCGGATCTGTGTAAAAGCCTATATCCTTGAAGACGGCCAGAACTTCAGTGTGAATGGGTGGATATATGTAAATGTGCTGGGTTTTGTGACAAACAAATTATAACTGGCAGCATTATGGGCTGTAGAGTACACTGGGACTGTCCGTGATGTGGGCCCTTTAACACATGTCTAATATTTAGGGGCTTATTCTCAGGATAGCTTGTGATAGGCCACTACCCCGCATTTTAGAAAGGGCCTAAGAGAAAGCCAGTCAATTCTCCACCCTTTTTAGTGAGGGAGTCCCTGCGGAGTAAAGCTCCAACCAGCAACCTCTTCTTCCTATTGGCCACTTCCTGCCTTAGTCATTAGTGCTGAGCTGATTGTGTCCCTGAGCGCCTGGGGGGGGGGGCAGTTTGCCAAAAGACAGAGTCAGCATGAATCTTGGTCTACTTCCCAGATGGCTATTGCCTTAACTAGCGTATGGGGTGAAGAGCTTTCAGGGCAGGGAGGCGGTTTACTTAGGCGAGGCGAGATTAGCCACAAATGCTTCAAGATGCACTATATGCTCATAAGCCTATAGACACCTGCTCTGAAATCAGGGATTTTAAAAGGAGCTTCTGCTTTTGGCTGTGCTCTTATGTGGAGATTAGACAAGCCGTGTCAGCAATGGCTGTTTGGTAAAAACTGAACGAATATGATTGATCACTTACCCTCAGATACATTCATTTTAAGCATATAAGTTGGAAGCCCCTTGGAACCCAAATCTGAGTTTTCCTGAGTTTTCCTGTATCTGGCTCCTCAGGGCCCCCAGGGTAAATGTATAAATGATGTCTTATGAAAATCCTCCCAAAGTCTAATAAATGTCTCAATGTGAAATAGGTGGTCCTAAAAGTGGGTCCGGCTTATGTTGCCATTCCACTGACCAATCACAAGGCTAACCTGGCTCTGAGCAACCTGGAGAGCTAAAGCTAAAGTTTATGCTAAAGCTCGAGCCGTGACTGGGGTAGTGGTAGCTGGGACGACGGGGCATGCGAGGCAGCCGCTCCCCCCGTTGCAGCTCATGCTGGTATCTATGGGTTGGTAACTCAGTTACAGATATGAGACCTTGGTAAACCCTAAAGATCCATGGCATTACAAACCGAAGTCCAAAGTAAAAAGCTACTGTGTGTGTTTATTTACCTTTATTAGAACATTAAGACCATGCCCAGACTGTTCTCAAAGAGAACTTACTGAACGCTTCACTCAACACCCAGGTTTAGTATTATACAAAAATATTCAGTATATCAAATTGTGTTCCCTGGGCCTTTAAGATTTGAGCACGTGTTGACAGAGTTGAGATTGGTGACCGTCCAAATAAAAGTCCAGTGTTTGCATGAAAAGCTAAGCAGAAAGATTGATTTGAAACACCTTTTTCATGCTAATTAGAACCATTTTTTCCCCACCAACGCGAAGAACCTTTTAACCACGCAAAGAACCATTTACGTATCCAGATGGTTCTTTGAGTCATCATGGTCAGACATAAATCCAATGTTTTATCAAAGGAACTATTATCAACCCCTTTTAAGTGTGGGATTTACTAAAGAGGGTAGCTAGACATTTTTGGACATATACAGAATAAAGACTCAAGTTTTCCAGGGAACAGCTAGACAAAGGCCAGGGCACCTGGAACAGTGTGCTTTGGGCTGGTGAACCTTGAGTCTAGCCTTGATATCTTCTTTGTTTAGTAATTTGACAGTAACAGTTTCCTCCTTGAACACCTCCCATAAACATTCGGTTTCTCTTTTGGGGGTAGATGCTGTATTTTAACTTCAGCTGTGGCAGGAGCTACCTGTAGATCCTATTATGACATTTTAGGATGGTTGGAGACGTCTTTATGCATGTTGCGGTCTGCTGTTGGACTGAACTTGCTAGGACGGCCTGATCTGGACATGTTGGACAGTGTAACGGCTGATGTTTTTAAATCCCTTCACAGACTCATATGAACCTACAACCTTATTCTCTCTTATTCTATAAGAGAGCCTTACCAATCAAGAGCAAACCAAACTAAATGTCTGAGGTTTAAATAAGACGGGCTCCTCCAGAATCACCTCTAATGGTGGTCTAATCATCTGCTGATGGGCTACACGAGATTCTAATGTTAGGCATTTGAAGTAGTAATAACTGTGGGGTGTCATAACTTTTGCTTTTCTATTAATTACATTTTCTAAATGATTTATTAACAAGATTTCTTCAGTTTTATTGGTTTACCTTCACCCCAATGTTGTTTAAATGAAGATTAAATGTCCAGATGTCCAGTTTATTACCATACCTTGTCATGGTTTGGGCTCTCCAACACAGAATCCACTAGGAATTCTTTATTGTATCAGAGGGCACCTGAGAAAAATGTGAGACCATCTGTCTAAAAACTAAAGCTAAAACGTCACACAGCTGAAAGAATTTTGCATGGAGGAGTGGGAACACTTTCTTCTAGTTGATGTCAGAGACTAGTTGATCATTATAGGAAATGTCTAACTGAAGCTATTTTAGCCTTCATAGGGTGTCAGGCAATTATTAAAAGACAATTGCATTTCTATTAATAATATTTTACATTTTCTTTTTTATTTCTTTAGTTTTTATATTACCCCCATACCCCATAGTGTTCAGGATAAGATTAAATGTCCATATGTTTCATTATATTAAACAAAGACAAAGGTTTTAATGGGTCACATAACATGACTGTGTGTAGGTGAAGGCCAATATCAGCTGATATATGTATCAGAAATATGAACAACAAATTCCATGGCCCACATATAGCGTTATAGCATGGTTGGTGTGGCGCAACATATAACACCACTCCCTACCAGTGAGCTACCACACCACATGGAAGACTGGGGTTTGATTCCTGGTCTGGGTGACTATGCTGTGCTACACCAATAAGAGTCCTTGAGACTCCTAACACTACATTGGCCCAACGCTGTAATATGAGTTACCTTGTAAGTTGCTCTGAAAAAGAGCATCAGCTAAATGTCATAAATGTAAACAGCATGATACCTTATTGTAACCATTATGTATTTATGCATATTATGTAGTCAAACACTTCTAAGGCTAGTTGGACAGAAATTTGATCTCTGTGTGGGACAAAACATGCAAATTCACTTGTTTCATGGCAATTATTACTGGTGGGTTGTACTGGGAGAGGATGTGGATGTTGAATGTGTCTTGGACTGCATGTGTTTACACTGCTATAACAATATGTGTCTCAAGTGTGCCTCAGACCATTTCCTGAAGTGGTTTGAGGGATCAGATTTATATCTGGTTTAAATGAGTCTTGGGTGCATCTACACTCGCATATATCAAGATATAAGTGACCAGGTGTAAACGGGGTCTAAGAGTATGCATCAGCACTGTGCAGATCCTCGTTTGGGCATGATGGCTGCCTTACATCACTTTGTCATGTTTTCATAACGTTTTCTTAAAAATGATCTAAATTTTCTCAATCTGTTTCCCACAGATTCTTTGCCGCTGTCAACACACCTCCTAGAGCTGGATTACTATAGTCTTCTCCCCATATTTCCCAACACACTCCCACACACTCTGACATCTCATGAACCCTCCCATTGCTCAAGCCACAGCCCACTCCATCAATTGCTGAGCAGAGTGGTATCTTGCATTGTCTTCATTGTCTTGCATTCATGTATACGTATGAATGGGATAACACTGATGTTTCTCCTGACTTTATTTGAACCTTTTGACTCTTGATTATTTTTATGAATATAGATAACGGTTTGTTGCACACTAAGGCATTGTTGCTGTTGAGTATCAGACAGAAATACGACAGCCTAAGCTTCAGCCATACGAAATCTAGATGTGTTGTGTAGAGGACTGTACCTACAGTTAACTTCAACAGCAGGTTCTACATAATTCAAAGGCTGAGATGTGAACAAAGCCATTCAGAATGCTGATAGGAACCAGAACTACCAAAAATGAAGAAAAAAATGTGAGTTTCTGTGTAATAAATCATTACTGTTATGCAAACAAAACCTGGTATCTCCAAAATGGCAGCTATAAGACAGAAGGAAAACCCATTGTTGAATAGAACTTTCAAGTTTACATCATTTTGGAGTATTTCTATTGCTCCGACAAAGATACAAGGTTTTTGCGTGATAGTGATGATATTAAAATTTTGCCTCACAGCACCCTGTGGGCCTTATTTTAGCAATCTTAAGGAGAGCCGTCCACAGCGCAGTTTGATTTAGGGCATGTCAGTGTGTCTTTGCTATCGTAATGGCGGAAAAAGGCATATACTAAGTCTCTTAAGTAATCATGGGAGTGTTTTGGGTGTAAGGTGCAGTAAACCAATCAGCGTGTCTCTTGCCATTCCCTTTAAGAGCCAGGTGTGCTCTGACTTTGGTGGATTGCTATTTCAGTGGCGTAAAGCGGGGGTGTACGCGCATTGGGCACGCGCCTGTGTTGACAATTCACTGCCAAGACAGCAACGAACGACTGACTGTTGACGTCTGTCTAAGTTGTGGTCAGTCAGTGGAGCCCCTGTGTTTTTCGTTGCCAAGATAGCAGTAAGCCAGAAATTGACCTTAACACACCTCATTTCAAAACCACCACGCCCATCAGCGTAGATATATTCTCAAGCACCTTCGCTATTTAAACGATGCAGGCGGAAGGAAAGACTGTTGGCGGGGTGCAAGATAGCAATGAGCATCACAACACGCCTTGCGCAGTGTGTAAAATAGGGCCTTACATGTTCATCTGCCATGGATTACAAAAAAAAAGATCTTATCACTACATTTACATGTAGGGCCCTATATCACTATATCACATGTAGAGCCCTATATCACTATATCACATGTAGAGCCCTATATCACTATATCACATGTAGAGCCCTATATCACTATATCACATGTAGGGCCCTATATCACTATATCACATGTAGAGCCCTATATCACTATATCACATGTAGAGCCCTATATCACTATATCACATGTAGAGCCCTATATCACTATATCACATGTAGGGCCCTATATCACTATATCACATGTAGAGCCCTATATCACTATATCACATGTAGGGCCCTATATCACTATATCACATGTAGGGCCCTATATCACTATATCATATGTAGGGCCCTATATCACATGTAGAGCCCTATATCACTATATCACATGTAGGGCCCTATATCACTATATCACATGTAGGACCCTATATCACTATATCACATGTAGGGCCCTATATCACTATATCACATGTAGGGCCCTATATCACTATATCACATGTAGGGCCCTATATCACTATATCACATGTAGAGCCCTATATCACATGTAGAGCCCTATATCACTATATCACATGTAGAGCCCTATATCACTATATCACATGATGGGCCCTATATCACTATATCACATGTAGAGCCCTATATCACTATATCACATGTAGGGCCCTATATCACTATATCACATGTAGGGCCCTATATCACTATATCACATGTAGGGCCCTATATCACTATATCACATGTAGGGCCCTATATCACTATATCACATGTAGGGCCCTATATCACTATATCACATGTAGAGCCCTATATCACTATATCACATGTAGAGCCCTATATCACTATATCACATGTAGAGCCCTATATCACTATATCACATGTAGAGCCCTATATCACTATATCACATGTAGAGCCCTATATCACTATATCACATGTAGGGCCCTATATCACTATATCACATGTAGAGCCCTATATCACTATATCACATGTAGGGCCCTATATCACTAAATGTAGTGATAAGACTATCATAAAACAATGCAGCAGACTTATTTTTTTATGTTACAGCTTTTTTGTGCAGTTTTTCAGATGTCTGGTACACCTATCCACTACGCCTCTCCAAAATGGAGCATTTCACATAAAAAAACTCGGAATGTCTGAATTACTGTTTACATTTTAACCGCTGAATTTTTCAGTTAAAAATTTGAACAGTTGGTGGATTTGCCCTTCAAGAGAACAATGGGTGCAAAAGGAAAGAAAAAGCAAACCCACGCATTACTGATCTCAGACGAAGGCCAAAGGAACATCAACAACAAACAGTGTAATTCTCCTCCAGACGCACACCTCCGTAATCAGCCACAAAAAGAGCTGCGCTCCTCTCAGCAGGCAAAGCCTGACAGTTACACAACAGAATTCAGCAGAGCCTTACATGACTCACCAACTGACGGACAGGACAGACCGGTCTGGCTAGGCCCGGGGAAAGGAGGGATGTGTGCATGTTTTTGTGCATGTGTGTGTGTGTGTGTGTGTGTGTGTGTTTGCGAGAGTGAAAGAGAGATGTATGTGTATATGAGGCCTCAGGCGCCACCGTTATGAGAAAAGCTCAGCTTATCAAACTTTTCATCCAGCTCAATGACTTAAACTTTATTGACCTCTTCATCACGAATGAAAGTATTCCAGCATCAGCAGTAGTTAATCAGCCAAGGGGCTAACGTAGCGAACAGGTGCTGTGTTTACATGCTGGTACTGAACCAAAAAAATATTGTCTGCCAGCAAAAATTTGGAAAAATTGAAATCTTGATCGGGAACGTTTGGTTTGACATTTTCCATCTACAGTTGTCTATAATGTAAATGCAGTCTCACCAGTTAGCTCTGCACTTGCCACATGACTTTGTGGTTGGTGGGGTTGGTGTGGTTAGTGTGGCACAACAGATAACACCACTACCACACCATGTGGGAGACTGGGGTTCGATTCCTGGTCTGGGTGACTATGCTGTGCTACACCAATAAGAGCTCTTGGGCAAGACTCCTAACACTACACTGGCCCTCCTCTGTAATACCAGTAACCTTGTAAGTCACTCTGGATAAGAGCGTCAGCTAAATGCTGTAAATGTAAATGTTGTAACACACTTGCAATAAGCCTTATCTCATCTGTAGTCATTTAGTCAAGAGACGTTTAGTGTGTTAAGTCTTTTTTGAGGCTCATTGCCATAAAAAATAAAAAATAAATCATAGAGGAGGTACATCTGTTGCATGGCTAAAAACACTAGCAGCGGCCATCTTGCTGAATTTTGCCTGAATGTCTTTGCCCGAATTCTGTCCATACTTTTGTCCATGTTTATAGAGAACCGTACGCCAGAAACCACCGTCAAGTCTATTTAGGTTGAATTCACTTGGAAATGTTTAGGCATTTAGCCTTGTAGCTCCAGTGCAAAACTGAGGAGGCAAAAATCAGCCTGGAAATATATTTCTGCTAATCTAAATAAATAAATAAATAAATAAATAAATAAATGTAAATCTTGATATTCGTTCGGTTTGCTATTTTCCATCTACAGCTGTCTATAATGTAAATGCAGTCTCACATTTACATTTACGGCATCTAGCAGATGCTCGTACCAGGGGAAGTTCGATCCACCTTTTTGGCGCCAGGACAGAACAAAGCCTGGACGCTTGTCTTCCATGGATTCCATGGTCTCACTAGTTAACATTGCGCTAGCCGCATGAATTGGTTGGAAAATGACACCAGGTGATACTGACTCCTAAATCTCTTCTTCTTTGTATTTTTACCGAATGTTTCTCCTCGGTTTAATCATGTCCAATTCCACCCGCTAGCTACACACACTGCTACCAAGCTGGGAGGGTCAAGGCTAGTATGTGCTTCCTCCCAAGTCACATAGCTATATAGCACCATCACATCTTTTCAGGCTCAGGCCATTGGCCTCCAACGAAACTGGAAGGGAAGGCCAATACCTGCCAATACCTGTGCGCCATTCTGTAGTCGGTCTAAGCTGGATTTCTCTTGAACAAATGTGAATAGCCACTGTCGGACCCTGTGGTAAACTGATGGTTCAAGAGTGACGCATTTTGCCCTGCGTACATTTGTCTCACACATGTTGCGGTGTCTTCGGGATCGTCGTAAATATTGAAATAACCATGGTACTAGCAGGCTAACACTCAAATTACATCATGCAAAAGTTAACTGACTAATAAACAAAACCGATACGAGGCCAAAGGATTGGCCAAAACTGTTGGAGAGTGGTTTAGCGAGCAGCTACCAGTATTTACCTATAATCAGGATGCTCATCCTTATTTCTTATCTTGCATTAAAGATAAATGTCTCAGGCAAACACAACATGGTAGCTTTTACACGTTTGCCATTCACATGCTCTCATTATCTTGGAGTTTGTGATTTGAGTGTTCTTGTGTGACTGTGATCTAATCATATACAGTACGTATATATCTGTAAATCTAATGCATAACGGCACTGTTCCCAACTGTCAGATGGAAGCGATATACAGCGAAGGTAAGCAAAAGTGTTGAGCAAGCACACAGGCTAATGGAAACCTCCTCATTAGGCATACCATTAGACCAGATGTTGGAAAAGTTGCTCAATGCAAAGTATGACTCAAACACAGTGGGGCTGCTGTAATCTGTAAGGCTAGCTGGAGCCTAGAACAGATCCCAGAAAGCCCAGTGAGAAGTGCGAGGTCAGCAGAGAGGCAGTGTTTGCAATTAGCAAGAGAATGATTTCAGTAGTTCAGCCCAAAAAAAAAACCTTATCTTATTTGTAGTCATTTTAAGTCTTTTTTGAGGCTCATTGCCATAAAAAACAAAAATCATAGAGGAGGTACATCTGTTGCACGGCTAAAAACACTAGCAGCGGCCATCTTGCAGAATTTTTGCCCGAATTCTGTCCATACTTTTGTCCATGTTTATAGAGAACCGTACGCCAGAAACCACCGTCAAGTCTATTTAGGTTGAATTCACTTGGAAATGTTTAGGCATTTAGCCTTGTAGCTCCAGTGCAAAACTGAAGAGGCAAAAATCAGCCTGGAAATATATTTCTGCTAATCTAAATAAATAAATAAATAAATAAATAAATGTAAATCTTGATATGTAACGTTCGGTTAGCCATTTTCCATCTACAGCTGTCTATAATGTAAATGCAGTCTCACATTTACATTTACGGCATTTAGCAGATGTTGTGGTAATGGCTTCCATTGCTTGTTAGCTACTATAATATAATAATATATTTAGATAATCAATTAATTGAATAATTTGATGCTATTTTTGTCTAAATGAAGGCAAAGAATCAGTACAAGATGTTTACTAAAGAAAGCTCAGTCGAGGAATACGCAGCCTTCCAAACACACGAAAATACTCCCTTTGTAAATTTATAGAGTGCAGCGACTGTCTGTATCAGGTGGCCGGTCTCACACAGCCCTCAGGGTTCAACAGCAGGACGTGGGTTGAGTGTCAGGAGGGCGAGGATGGGGGAAGCTCCTGCAGAGCTAATGTTTGAGTTTCACTGATAAGGCCATTGCCTTCTTTGCAGCAGCTTCACCTACTGAGGCCTCTCAGTGTAGTAGAACAACTGAACCAGTTCATATCTGCTTCTGTAGGAGGAGAATCCTCTGCAACACAGCAGTGATCAGTCTGGCTTCCCTCATTGCTCAGCTTCTTTAGTTTCACACTGGTGCTACGAGACTACTGGAACTAGCAAGCATAGCAACATCATCACACACTTGCTGCAAACCATGTTTTCTGATGCTGTATTACAAACATGTACGAGTATGTAGAAATGAGATGCTAAAATTGGCTAAAGTTGGCTGTGAACTTCCATTACTTGTTAGCTACATTAGCCTCGTAGCTCCAGTGCAAAACTAAAGAATCACTGGAAGGCACTGACGAGAATCACATTTACATTTACAGCATTTAGCTGACGCTCTTATCCAGAGCGACTTACAAGGTTACTGGTATTACAGAGGAGGGTCAATGCAGTGTTAGGAGTCTTGCCCCAGGACTCTTATTGGTGTAGCACAGCATAGTCACCCAGACCAGGAATCGAACCCCTACAACCTCCTCCTGTCTCCTACAACTACCACAACCATCACAAATCTTAAGCTGCCTTTAAGTCCTGTCGGAAATATTGTGTTTACCCCTAAGATTAGTGCACATTAACACCACCACAATGACATAATTACTAGTGGGGAAAGCTCTGATTTTCCGATCAGCCTCAAATGTTTCAGTGTCAATAAAAACAGTCATGGTAGCCACTGATAGTTCAAGAGTTATTTATATCTTGTGATCATTTATTTTTCTTGAGATATCAAAGAAAACTCGTTTTTCTCATTATCTTGATGTTGAGATCACTTATCTTTGTTCATATCTTGTATCTTAAGATAAAAAAAATGTGTGATCATGAGAAAACTACTTTTGTTGTCTTGACATCACAAGACAATGAGGCCAATGGTGCCAAGCAAGACATTTTTGGTTAGTAACTTTTGTTTTAACTTTTATTTTCCTTTTTTTCACAATTTTAATTCTAGCATTTCACATTTGATAAGCATATAGTAATGCAAGTAAAGCATATAGTAAAAGCAAGTAGTGAAAGTTCATCATTTAAACCTTTTTTTAATTAGTAAGTAGTGAGTAAATTCAGAAAATATTCAATTCTATGTTGAAATAAGCACTTCAGTTCTTAAGTTTGGAAAGGGTTTAATGACTCATTCATTAAATATGATTCATCAGTGTGATTATGTATCAGTTTGTTTTATTGTATTGTAATTTATTTCTTGTTTTTATAGTTTATTTCAGGTTAATGACTTCAGATGTTCTAATAACGTTGTGATGCAAACCGTTATTACATCACACGTTTTCCGAACGTTCCTGGAACATTATTTCTGTAACGTGCTAACCTTTCTGGAACAGTTTAATAAAAAAACATTGTTGGGTGTTTTTTTTTATGTTTTCTGAGAGCTGCAATGAATTTTCTGGACTCCTGGACTGTAGATAGTTGTATTGTAAACTATGCTGCAGGCTAATATCTCACTCTCATCTGTATGTCAAATAAATTCAAGCATTGTATTCCCTTTTTTTGAGAATTACCTGGCATAAAATACACAAACTTTAAATACGTTTAAAACAAAATTATATATATATATATATATATGTATATTATAATTCATATAATGCACATGCTCTGCTCTTCACTGTCATTCATATCAGTAACACAAGGATGTCCATGTTTTCAACCAAACCAATGTAAAACACATTACTTCTTACTCTCTAAAGTCATACATAGGAAGTTTCTAAGAAGATCTGAAGGCAGCATTTGAACACCAAACAAATTGAACTTGTTGTCACTGAGCTGTTCCATCCTAAAGTTCGAAGTGTGAGGAATTACACAAGTTGGAAGTGATTGGAACCAGACTGGATAGATGATTCATAAGATCTTCTCATTTACAAACGTGGGGCCTTTTCCTGCCTGTAAAACGTCTTGATTAGGTCACCGTGCACCAGCGAGCATAAAAAAAAATCTCACCAGAATACATCACAGAATGAAAGAAACGTGTGTTATTATTTCCGATTCACATTGACTTTATATCCTGACCTATCCTGAGCCAGAACCAGATAAGACCAGATTACAACACGGAAGAAGCTTCTTTCAACACCTGATGTACCAGACAGGGAGTTAGCGTTTGTTGATGCATAGTTTGTCATCAAGTCTAACCAGGTCACAAGACAATGACTGTAGCTGTGCACTCTAGAAATGTCTACAGATAAATGGGAAGTTGACACAGACACGCTTCAGGAATGCACCGATGGAAACACATTATTTCTCATTTTTATCCTTAACACTCACCAGGGCTGGGAAACGAACAGGTCAGAGGAACTGAGGACACACACAGTGTAATGGGTGGATGATTTCATAGCGTGTCTTTCGGTAACTGCGCATGAAAAAACATACATCATAATTTTTTTAAAACTTCCCCCATTCCACTTCCCACTGACTGGAAAAAGCCCCATATATTATGATTGTAAAGTAAGAGTTTGGCGACAAATCAAATCAACACAATTTCCTGCTTACCCCAGACATAGAAGATCAGCCAGCGACAGGCTTGGTGTCTGAAGTTGGGGTCTTTAGTTTTGCGCTGGAGCCACAAGGCTAATGTAGCTAATAAAGCTAACAAAGGGATGGGATGTATAACATGTATGTACAAGAAGGCCTCCAATACTCTTTTTAGCTATGACATGCTATATATTGTTCATATTTATGAATCACAGTATGTCACAGGAACCACATTTGGGGTATAAATTAGACCCAGTGTACAGCTGGTCACTTCATTTGGATTATATCTGGATAAGGCCGAGCCACATAAAACTGCAAGTGTAAACACACCCAGGACCCATTTAAACCACTTCAGGAGGTGGACTGAGCCACATATTCTTATAGCAGTGTAAACACATCCCGCTCTCCAAGACACATTCAACCACCACAGCCTCTCCCAGTACAACCAAAACACATATGAATCATCCGTCCTCATAGCAATCAGATTTCACTCTGACTAACCGGAGACACTTTTGATTACTGGGTGTAAATGCATGTGATTAAAATCGTATCAGGATACAGTCCAGATACTAGTCCCATGAAGTGACCAGGTGTAAACGGAGTCCTGATACATTCCTTTAACCAGGAGGCCTCTGCCCAAGAGGAACAGTGGTCTCATTAAGTACTGAAGATGCTTGTGACAAAGGGGTGGAATAATTCTGGGATTGCAGTTGTAGAAAATGCTTATTAACTTAGTCTTGTTTGATTGGTTAATTGCAGACAGCTGGACATTTATCAATTTTAAACCTAACTGGCAATTGAAGGTAGGAGGGATTTGAATGCAACTGTAATTAACCGCAGTTACTGGATAATATTTATGATCTGCGAAGGCATGCTACATGGGCTCAGCGGTTAGAGCGCCGGGATATCGATAACAGGGTTGTGGGTTCGATTCCCGGGCTCGGCAAGCTGCCACTGTTGGGCCCTTGAGCAAGGCCCTTTACCCTCTCTGCTCCCCGGGCGCTGGAGTTGGCTGCCCACCGCTCTGGGTGTGTGTGTGTACTCACTGCCCCTAACACATGTGTGTGTGTGAGTGTGTGTTCACTACCAGATGGGTTAAATGCGGAGGACACATTTCGCTGTACAGTCCACACTGTACAGTGACAAATACGTGCACCTTTAAATCTCTGATAGCCCAGGAACAGTCTGAAGAATGTATAACCACACTTCAAACGACCTTATGGGTGACCTATCGGACTGCCCAAGGGCACCCTTAACAAATCCTTTAAGGCTTTCAAACGGTCAGTTTGCTTTAACTGTCGATTCACACAGGCTAACAGGCTAGTCAGGCTGTGGCTGATAACTGATCTGTAAAGATTCATCTATGTTTGAATCAGATGAAATAGATTCAGGCCTCTTATTAAGCATGCACTGTGACCATCAACGATCTTAACAACTGAGCCAATGGGCTCTTGTCAGCATACCCAGCTGATCTAGATAAGGCCTCCGCTGAGGAGCTAATGTTAGATCAGTTTAGATACTTTGTGCAGAATACACAGAGCTAACCAGTTTCATAGTCTTGCAGAGTTTGCGTGGATGTGACACCAGAGCCCTGCCAACCTTCTAATTCTCTTTTAGATATAGAGTCAGGTAATTCCCCATCTCACCGCCACTTCTATGGATTTGAAATAATGCAATCATTAGCATGAAGATTATAATCAGGAGTTTAAACTGAAATGTTGCATTAACAGTTTAATTTAATTTAATAATCATTTAAAAATGAGTCACTGTTTTAAAAAGCTTAAAATTACTCAATTAACTGATTGGCAGTTTCACTGTAAGGTGTGGCCGGTTCCATCATTAATTCACAAAAAGTAAGGATCTCCAACTCCGCAGAAGACGAGCATCCAGGCTTTTTTCTGAACTGGCACTGAAGTGGTAGAGGAACTTCCCCAGGGTGCCCAAATGACAGACACACATCTCTTTTCCAAGAGGACTTGAGAGAAGTGTAGTGGGGAGTATTATGGTCTCCATACTGACTTCGGTATTTAGTAGTATCTAAGCCTACAGGTATCTTTTGGATCCTAGTCTATATAAACTAGCTAAGGGTAATTTCTGAGTAAACAGTGAAGCACTACTGTAAGTCTAAAGACCTTAAATGTAACTTTTAAAAGGTTTTGGAGTTGATTAAGTGGTAAATATACATTCGGTAGCTATTTATTCCCTGAGTATGTGGTCCAACAAGGTGTTGATGCAAGGGTAAGGGACCATCATTAGGCTGAAAAACAAAGGAAATGACCACAAGAGACAAACTGATGTGGATGGTCGCAGAATTCTTTCCCTGGTGAAGAAAAGAAAATCCATACAACAGTCAAATCTAGGCAGGAACACTCTCGAGGAGGTAGACATATCCCAAGTCTACAATCAGTAGACACCTTCATAAGTTTTAATACAGAGGGTGTATTTAATGCAAACCACTGGTAGCACTCTCACACAAAAAAACAGATTAGACTGATATAAACCATCTAACAAACAACAAACTGCCTGGTTCTGGAACAAGATTGTTTGGACAGATGAAACCAAGATGAAAAAGGTTCATTATCAAAGCCTGTTAATTATGGTGGAGGTACTGTTATGGCATGAGCATGTATAGCTGCCAAATGATCTCAATAGGTCTATGTTGGATGGATTCTGGTTGAGCTGGATGTACTGCTCAAACTTACATTTACATTTAAGGCATTTATTCAGAGCGACTTAGAAAAGAGCTTCACTGTTTACTCAGAAACATATCTGTAGATAGCTCCAAAAGATCCAGAAGATACCTCCAAGCTTAGATACTATTATATACAAAAGTCAGAATGGAGACCACAGTACTCAACAGTCTGGGTTTGAAGACAGCAAGTGACACTTTGGTGCCAGGACAGAAAAGAGCCTGGACGCTTGTCTTCCGTGGATCCGTGATCGGCTTTTGACCATTGCCATCAAGTACAGAGGGGCTGGTCCATTCTTGGCTTTGTAGGCCAGCGTCAGTGTTTTGAATCTGATGTGGGCAGCAGCTACAGGAGGCCAGTGAAGAGAACAGCAGAGTCAAATGTTGCAAAACTGACCTGAAACTGTGAACACAACCCAAGAGCATCTTAATCATCCTTTTTTACTTACTAAAGACAAAACTGACAAAAAAGGCAGGTGTAAAGGCCTGGCCAGGCATCTCAAGGTGAGGAAACTCAGCTTTTAGTGACATCCAATTACGTAAAAAGTCAGATTTACAACTAGAAGTTTGTCCAGTTACTTTTGAGCCTTTGTAAAAAGGAGTATGGAATGCAATTAGCATAATTTCCATCAAGTCCATTGAGGTGGTGTAAAAAGACTGACATTGTCCAAATACTTATGGACCCACTGTTAAATGCCGTTGGACTGAACCCCCCCAAAAAAACCCTGACACTTTGATAAGCACTTCCGTCTAGCGAATCTAAGATGTCAAAAACGCACCGTATCGTCTGCCCACGTAAGCCTGTTCGCCGCGTCCAATTTTATAATCTCGTAAATTCCGAACAGCTGAAGTGTTAACGGATCCACTGCCACTCGTGCAGAAACATACAAAGGACCCAGCACTATGCTAGCAATTATCATAGTAGCTACAACAAAAGGACATGTCTGGACATGCCACATACAGACACACTGATCCAGTCCTTTCCAACCTCAAATGAAGGTTTGGGAGGATGGCATCTCAACCCTAAGACCACCCTTGTTCTTTCCTTTGGGCTCATGTGGTCTTTTTTTAGCAATAGGAAGCAGATTTCAGATTTCAAAACAGTCGTTCGAGGGGAAAAAAAAAGAAATACACAATTTCCCCTCACTACAAATGTAACTGACCACCCAAAACATGTCCTGCATCTGAATATGGACAGATTCCAGGATTGAAAATGGCTGCCTGTGCTGTGTGTCTTTTCTTTAGCAATGCCCATTGTCCATTCCTATAACGCACTTTGAGGTAATGATGCTCTGGCCATGCTAATGTTAATGCTAAACAATGGACTAATCACACTTCCACTACACACTAGCAGCCTTGGCCTCAGAGCTGCAGTGCAAATTTGGACACCAGGCATGTACTGGCTGTGCAGCTGATGTGGGACACAGGCAGTGTCTGCTTAGTGCTGTCGGGGACATTAGAACACATTAGAGAGGTTATTACAGGCTCAGTGGACAGAGATACAAGCTCCAAAAAGACCACCCTCCCCATTAAATTTACATTCTCCTCAGTGGGATTTAACAGGGAAAAGCAGATCCAGGATCAGCATGCTTAAACAACAAGTCTCTTATAATTGAACCAGACCTTTATTTGAATAGTTTATATCCTGGCATGCTCATAAACCGCGCCAGAGAAACCTTAAAGCCAACACTGATCGGAAAGTATAACGGTACTTCTGGACTCAGACATTTTCACTCGACAATAGCTAGGGGTGAAATATGAGGGAGGTGAAACATGATAATAATAATAGTAATAATAATAATAATAATAATAACACAAAATCCTATAAAATAGATATCTATATTATAGATTATGATCACATAGAATATGTTATAGATAATAGAATATGATACATACAACTACTACTAATTATAAAATATTATAGAGAATACAATCATGTAGATAAATATGGCAATAAGAATAATAAATTATTATATTTATCTACATAATAAATGTGAAGAATGAGATTATCATATTTTATTCTATAATTGTTATAAGTTGTAGTATAAAATCCCATTTCCTTATTAGTAGTAGTCTATCTATTTTATCATATTTGATCTTTTTATTTATTTATTTTTCTCTGCATGTGGACATAAATGGAAATTTACAGAGGCATTTTAGAGAGGAAAAGATAGCAAAATCGGTTTTGCTACATGATGTAAATACAAGACTTGTGTTTTAATGATTCAGTAAATAAAAAATGCTTTAATCTGAAAAAAATCAACATTGTGTAGCATTTTGTCTTAAAAAAAGTAGTTAAAAGCTCTTTGACATTTAATTAGCGATTATTTAGAGCTAGCTTTATGTTTTGCTATGTTCGCAAAGTTGCAGACTTTAGTTTCTGATCGGAAGCTGAAGTCAACCTTCGACAGAGATTTAGCCGCTAGCAAGACATCTTCAGGTGGTTAGCAAACCCGCAGTACAACACACTGAGGACAGCACTGGTAATAAGTGCCCTTGCGTTGGTTGCGGTCCGATTGTGTCAGCTCACTCGGAGTCAGTGAATTTGTATTTACTGCTGCGGTGTAGAAGTGAACGACCATCCCAACTGTAGAAGAGCTCAATAGCAAAGAACAGCAATTTTCACATAATGCTTCTCCAAGACCTCAGCAGTATTCAGTTCCACAGGGCTGCGGTCACCTGAATACAACAGCTGGGACATCACGGAATGAGCATTGCTAGATGCACAAGAATACAAAGTTGTGAGCAAGGTTTAAATATTGTTTACAGATGTGACTTTTTTGGGATTATAAAATTTAAATGCCTCTTTAAGGTGAGAGCTTACACCTTTTGAGTTTCATCAAAAAATGAAGAACATGAAGTACATGAAGAAAACAAGGTGTAAAAATAAAATAAAATTAAAAAATTAATGAATTAATTAATCAAGGTTGAACTTAAGGTTTATCCCCCATTACTGTTTTGCTCTTGGTTCAGAAATCCAGGAGGGTTATGAATACTAGTAAGTTTGTGAAGACCCACCAGACTTATGTGCTGTATATTTCAAAGAATAGTTTAAATGGGTTTTTTTATTACTTGCATCAAAACAGTGAATGAAGTTTTCGTTCACTTTATTTAACGTAGAAAAAACTGCATAGACCATCGACGGAGTAGAGTTCCCATATTTAGCTGAAAGAATTGAGTGTACAGTATTGTTTTTGTTCTGTACTCCATCACATTAGTTAAAAATAACAGTGCCTTAGCCACCCAAGCAACTGAGCTCTGACACCCAGTCTAAAAATCAGAGCATGAATTTAACAAAAGTATACTTTTTGGGTGCCACTTCATCACCCTCCCCTAAAACCGAACAGTCTCTGCCAGTTTAATTTCAGAATAACATTTTACATCAGATGATCATCAGTTTGATTGATTTAAAATACATATTATTACATTTGGGTTCTGTTGTAAGAATGACTTAGGTTCTGGAGATATTGCCTTAAAGGGGACATTCAGATTTGGCACAGCTTCCTAAGTCACAAGCCATGTTAAAAATAATAATTTAAATAATAAATATTAATAATAAAAAGTCAGTGATCCAACAATCACATGATCCTAGTAATACTCTACAAGTGTAAAATAAATGACATGAGAAATAATGAGCCTCTGGTAGATAGGTCATGAAAAAGAAGAACATTGTGTCTTTTTGTATCAAGCAGGAAAAAAAAATAAAAGAAATAATATCGTCCTGTGATTCTTTGCGTGCATGTGTGATACCAAGGCTGAAACAATACATTGTAAAACCCTAAATGGCCTGCATCATGATTGAATACCTTGCAAACAGGCAAGCGAGAGACATGAACTCAAGGTGAAGTAAATGTTAGCTAGGAAAAAGGAACAAAGGAGAAATGTCTAAGAATTTGTGTAACGTTATTAAAAAGGATGGTGGTGGTTGAAAGGGGGGTGTAGTGGCTCATTATATTTGAGAGAACAGGGAAGTTTAAGACCTCAGGGTAATGTGAAAACGAAGTATATCACTGTGAATGACTTCTTAACTCAAGATTCTGACCACTTCTGACCAATTGAACCAAACAAATTTGAACAGATTTTAATTGTCAAAATAACTGACTGTTTTCAGGATATTGTCTTGAAGTCAAGACAAAGCTAACAGAGGAATACTCCAGCTTATTCCCAACTCAATTCCAAGCTGCATTTGTAGCACACAGACAGTTACCACAGTCAATACATTTGACACGTTCCTGGTGCTTAAAAAGGAAAAGAAAACCTGCTGACGCAAAACACATTTATAATTAAAACCAATGGGCAGGTTTTGGGGCTTCTATTACGGGTGTCTTTCAAGCCAGCAGTTTAGCTGCTGTTTTCTGCATCACAATAGTCTGTGATAATTGGTCATTCACTTTAAAGCATGCTGAAGTATTCCTTCAAGTCTGCGTTGAACTCTTACACCACAGTCAAAGGAGTTTTGTGGTGGGTAATCTCGCTTTACTTTTCGCTCTCAGCATTACTTACTCAGCATTTACTTTTCCTTCTCATAGCTTTTACAATCTTCTCAACCTTCTGCGTCAGAAAGGTTCTGCGGAAGAAGCAGGGCGTGATGAAACATGCAGCATGAATCTCCATATAGGCACATTTCACTGCGCAGAAATTGGGTCAGCCACCCGAGCCGTCCAGGTGTAGCCACAAACACATCGGAGCGCAGTGCCCTCGTAAATTACAGCAACGTGATTGCTGACCTAAATAGCACAATAGAAAAAGAACGGTTATCAAATGTCAACACTCTGGTGAGACAGGTGAGAACGCAAACCTTATCAGAAACTGGGAACAGGGGTTCTGTTTGATTTATAATATAAAATTAAGTTTAATTTCATCTTAACATACAAATTTACATGAAAAAAATGCAGCATTTGTGTAGTTACCAACATGTATCAACATGGTACATGAAGAATAAAAAATAAAACAGGAGATACGCAAAGGGAGTCTCGCACATCACAAAGAAAAGAAAGACAGCCACGGTTGAAAACTAAAAGAAAAAGACGTGTTGAAGGCCTCCGATTTGTCTGTATACAGATGAATCACATGGACAAACCTGTGGGCAAATCTGTCCACGAAACGGTGCACCATACAAATATACTACATCATACAACACACACAAACACAGGAATTAGTGACTAGAACAATTGCAAAGTACGTTATTTCTTTATACACATTTTATTTTTAGATTTTTGGATGAATGCAGGTAAAGAAGACTAATTAAGCTCTTTGATGGCCACCTACATCACGCTGATGCATGCATAACTACGGTCCAAGACTTCCATAGATGGTACATGACAAACGACTGTAGACGCCAAGTCTATAAGCATGTTCCCTAAATTTCAATACGGAAATTTTTAAATTGCACATTTCCAGCTTGGACTTTCCCCCTTTCCCAAGGTGCTACAAAGGGTTGTTTGAGCGATGCCACTGAAGAACTACATAGAAAGTGTAAGCATGAAAAACCTTCATTTATAAAAGGCTTAAAGAATCCTCACTTGGTGTAAAGATTCCTCACCAAACTCACAAACGTTTCTTTATGGAACCAAAAGTGGTGCTTTGGCGTCACCTCAAGAACACCGTGTTTTAAAGAGTGTAAAATCAGGCAAATTCCTTCAATACCATCCATTATTATTATTATTACTATTATTGCATAAAAATAATTGTGAATACACCTTCCCAAAACGAGTGTAAAGCCAGGTCAATGTTTTCAGAAGAGCAGATCAACAGTTTCCTTTTCACACAGTACACACATCCAGCTTATCGTAAGGATATTGTGCACAGCTCTACTGAGATGCTTCAAGAAAACTCTCCCGAAAATCTCACCCCATCAGTATTCACTCTAACTACTCACAAGTGCCGATGATTTGCTCATGTTCCCCCTTATGCTAATTCAGTTTTGATTGAACTGCAGCGTATGAGGTGAATAACAAACAGACCACTTTACACAGTGGATCGCAGTGGATTCCAAAAGTCATTCGATAATAATGACGTGGCCAATTTCAGCCTTGAAACATGTCATTCTGGGGACTTTTCTTTACAGGTACAAAAATGCTGCATGTATACGTGTAAAGTGCAGGGATTCTCAAAAAACACAACCAAGCCGTCAGGCCAGTAAAGGTGCTTGAAGGCTCATGAGAAGCGTTTGGTCAGCCATACACACCAAAAAAGAGGCACAAAAGCAGAAGTGGAACCTTTACAATGTTTCATTTTTTTTCTTATTTTTTTTTTAGGTGCTTTCGGTTGAGCAGACTCAATGTCTGAAGCTACTGGAGGAAGTCCTGCTTTTGTCGATGCAGAGTGTACAGTGACAGGCTCTGCTGACAGGGCAGCACACTGCTGTAAAAGTCAGTTCCAAACTAGGTAGAGGATGAGACTTAGCACTTCTCCTACTGTAAAGACACACAGCTGACACACGGCCACAGACGATGGAAGCCGCGTTAGTGGCCTGCTACCTGTTGCTCATGTTGATATACAACACGATAATGAGGATCATGATGCTGATGGTGGTGGTGACTGTGATGAAGGCTACGAGGAAGGCTGTGGTCATCGAGGACGCTTGCGGGTGACAAAGATGAGGACCCGGCGGATGGCAATGAGCCGGTCTTTCAACGAGGTCATGGCCAGGATGGTGAGCTGGGCTCTGCTTTCCAGTGGCAAAACAGCCAACAGCCACCAACACCAAGCTGGTCCACTGGGGTTTCCCTGAAAGAGAAAAATGAGGGAACTTTGTATTAGATCATTATTTCATCATTTACAGCAAATCAGGCAGTAAATGTTAAAACACTGAATTTAACAGTCAGACAGAATAACAATGTAAATGATCAATGATTTAGCATTAGTGAAGGGCCTGAATACTGAATAGGCACTATGATTAACTGCATCAGTAGAATCTACTGTATTCAATTGCGTTTCACTTAATTTGAAGCTCAGATCTGTAGATGCTAACCTGAGACGCCACTGACCAAGTCACAGGTATAATACACATCTAGGGTTAGATTTGGCCAGGGAGAGAGTTAGGTTTTGGGTTGAGGTTAGGATTAGGGCCACGTGAGTGTTAGGACTAGGCACAGAGTTGAGGTTAAACTTTAGTGAGAATTTAGTGCGAACAACTTTTATAGCTGGAGCCGACAGTTCAAGACTTGAGTAGAGAGGGAGGCCAAAAATTAAGTCACGCCCCTCACAATCACGTTTCAGAAAACACAGGGACGATCAAATGGATTCAATAGCCAATAGCCGTGTTTAGGCAGTGTCTTACTTAGAGTTTACAGTTCACCTTAAATAATACAGGCATTACATTCTGGCGCTAGCACTATACTGCAGGAGGAAAGGAAATGGAAAATAATTTAGTATTATTTAGTAAATAAAGTAGACAACTGCCTCAAACATTAAACCACCCTTTGTGGTTTAATGCTTCCTTTGAGTTTACTGGGAATAAATAGCCTATAGTGACCTTGATTATTAAGGCCCCGACCACAAATGAAGCGTGCCACATAGCAGACCCTTTTGTAATGAATCGTGAACAAGTTAGCGCAGCATCCATTCTGAAAACAGCCAAGTTGCTACAACTTCTCCCTTCCCATCTAGAACGCAAGTCACACATCACCACCTAGTGTACCAAACTAGCAATTGTTTAAGCCTTTTGAATGATCCAGGATTAAGGCACACAACAGTGCAATAATATAAAAAAATAAACAAACAGAAATGCATGTCAAACATTAAACAATTAATTAGTCTTCTGAATAAAAAAAATCTTTATAATTTTTTTATAAATGAAATTCTTAAAAGTATTTAGGCAGGATCTGAAGCAATCAAGAAGTAACTGAAGTGTCCCATGTTTAATTCAATTGGTTTAACAGGGGTTTAGGATGCTGCATTTACTGTTATATAAATTCCAAACACTTACACAGTGCCTCCATTTTCATAGGCTCAAAAGTAACAGGACAACTGGCTGATCAGTCATGTGGTAAGTTTGTTGGTGTTATATTTATTCAAACATGGTGATGGCACTGTTACAGCATGGGCATGTACAGCTGCCAGTGGAACCTGCTCACTGGGATTTATTAATGTGACTGCTGATGGAAGTAACAGGATGAATTGTAGAGAGCTCATCTTTCTGCTCAGATTCAGTCAAATGCAGCAATACAGCAATGTGGCGCAATACAGATAAATAATGAGACAAAACATATCACAGACTGTTTAAACTGTTAATGCAGTATTTGTTAAACCCCTGTGACTCTTTGTTTCATTTCAGGGTGCGGTACAACAGCAGATAAAGGAAAAACAAGGTGTCACTGTCAAAAACACTAATAGACATGAATGCATTACCCAAACCTTGGCACCATTTAAGATTATTTTCCCCAAACATTAAGTGGAATTGACCAATCTTCACCTGTGGGTCAGGGTCCTTGGAGGGCAAATGGCCAAAGTGGCTGAGGATCTGGCTCTTCATGTTGTCTTTGAGAGAGGTAAACCAGGCTGTGGCCTGATCATACACGGAGTCATGCAGCTTCAACAGCTCTGTCAGTTCCACGCCCTCCACCTAAAAATGATTCACATACACACTCCAGGTCAGGATGGAAGACCAGTGATCTCGCTCACTCTCCGCCTCACTCGCTCATTCTTCTTACACTCCGCCTCACTCGCTCACTCTTTACCTTCTTGTCCTCCAAGTATTCAATCTTTGCAGTGTTGTAGCCATCTCTCTGACCATGAGACAGCACTTTAAAGCGAGACACGCCAATGGTGTCCACCACAGAGCGCCCATCGGGGAAGAACTTCACATCTCTCACCTCCAGCATGCAGCCATAGTCAGCAAACCTAGCAGCCAAACACAGCTGTGGGTTAGACAAATTGCTAGCCCAAAGTTTATGCACCATTATACTATTTTTACCATTATACAGCTTCCCAGTCATTTGAAAATCTACAACTTTGTTGATCAGGCTTGACCCAAAAATGACACTGAAACCTCTGAAGTTGCACAGAACCAGTAAATTGTCATTTTACATTTGCACCCTCCTTGTTTTAATATTCTTGAAAGATGAGAGTTTATCCAGCTTTTGTTGGAGAACCTGCCTCTGCAGTCCAGGGAAGGCTTTCTTCTAGATTTTAGAGCATTCACGAAATGATTTGATTGCATTCAGCAACAAGAGCATTAGATCCCAACTCATCCCAAAAGTATTGGAAGGAGAACCATGATTCCAGAGAACAGCTCAACGCCTGGCATTAGGCATGGCGCCAACAGGTTACGGTTTATCTATTCTACAAGCTGTGGGGGTGTGCGAACATTTGCACATCTGTGTTTGCATTCAGCTACTTTAAGTTGCACCCATTGCTTTCTTTAGAAGTGGTGTCTGCAGAACATTTGGACATAGTGTATAGGTCTATAAAATCATAAGCTTACAAGAACTATACATTTCATACTTGAGACGGTTTTCCAAATTTTATTCAACCATGGTGTCAGACTGGCTTACCCTTTAAGTTCATCAGAAATGCACATGCCGAACTGCTTTGTTCCCGTCTCCATAGCCCGGCGAATCATCAGTCTATAGCGAGGTTCAAACACATGCAGCGGGCAGGGGATCGTAGGAAATGCCATTGTGCAGACAAAGATAGGCACTTCCAGATTCAAGCTGGATGGAGAAATTTGAGTAAAAGAATTGTATTATTACAAACAAGCAAAACCACTCTTTCCTATACCGCCCCATCCATCCATCTATCTATGAGAGTCAAATTTGTCAAAGTCTCTGAAGGTGTTAAAAAGGTACAATCAATTTGACTCACTTTGACAGTTCCTTCATTTCTTCTTCGTGCACTTTCCTCCTCTCCGCCAGCTCCTCACTCAGATAGCGCTGAAGCACCTCCTCCATTAAAAAAGTCTTATTGTATCCTCTAGTGGCCAGATACTGCAAATACAACCAAAGAGACATTCTAATCATCAACCAGCAGTATTTCTCAAGTAACCCACAGAACATGGTCCAGCAGTTTTGTTTTTCTGGCAGATGTTCACAAGACTACATTGCAAAATTGACTTTTCCAGATTAAAACTGGAAAAGATTTTAGCCTTCAAACTTTTTTCATAATGGCATAGTTGGAAAGGTATTTTATGGTGATGATGGACAACATCTTAAAAGTAAATCTTTATAGCACACTGTTATTTAGTAACCTACACAGATGACAATGTGTCTCCATGCATATACATATATTGTACCAGAATCAGAAAGAAAAGAGGAGAGATTGTGAGGAAGGACAGGAAAAGGAAGACAACAACAGTTTAACAGAAACATACTTCAGAAAGGTTTTCCTTGCACAGAGGGCAGTTGGGGTTGTGGTCCAGGCAGCGCTCCAAACACTTGAGGCAGAACATGTGTCCACAGGGAGTGGTGACAGGCTCATAAAATAATCTAGAAAAGAATGGAGGTGAAAATTACATCATGCTGTGTCTACAAAATCAATAAACCTGGCAAATTAAGAGTTTTAAATAGTATACAAGGTTTTAAGCTTGTACAAGTTCTTCATTTACCTCATGCACAAAGAGCACTCCATATCTGAACTGTCCAGGAGCTGAGATGGTACATCCCTTTTGCCACTTAAGACTGGAGGAGTCTGGGACGAGCAGGCTGGATCTGAGAGAGAACATCACAGCAAAAGACAAACAAAGTGAGAGATCTGCTTCGGTTTGTCTTTACTAGGCCATCCTGCAGCTACTGGCTCTCATACCTTGCTTAAGAAGCTTGCTTGGGGGCCCAAAGGCATTGACATCACCAGGACACTTCCTCTTAAGACCTGCAGGTACAGGCAGTGAGGAGATGACAGCTGCCAGGTTCTTAGAGTCTTCTAAGCTGCCATCAGGCTGGTTAAAGGATGAGGAACTGCCACTGTCGCATGCTTTACTGCTACGGAGTGTGGAGTCCTGTGAGATGAAGGCGGCACAGCAATTTTAGATGTGAATATTTAAGGTAAAAAAAAACAAAAAACAAAAAAACATCAGTACAATTCAGTCTTTACTGACTGTAGGATGTAGGGTATGTATGTAGGGTATTCTCCTGCACATTAGTGTGCTTTGCCAGACACACAAAATTATATGTTAACTTAAACAGAAGTTTATTATTATTATTATTATTATTATTAATTATTAGTATTATTATCATAAGTAGAAGAACTGGAATATTTGAGCATTTGTGGCTTTGCCACCAGTCATTCTTCAAATTGGTGACACCTGTGTGGATATGCGAGTGAGTCTGTGAACTCACCTTGGAGCAGCTGGCTCTTGCTCCATCTCTGGGCAGAGAAGAGTGAAGCGAGCTGAGGAGAGATAAAGGTTTGATGCGAGGGCCGGAGCCTGTGGCCTGAAACGGATGTAAAGGCGTGTCCAGACCATCATCCTCAAAAACCGAAGAGAACATCTCACACAAGATCTGTAGAAGGAGAGACGGAGCAAACACAGCAGAACAGTTACTCACAGCAAATCTAAAAGGGGACAACCTGACTAGAAACAGTCAGAAAACCAAGACCTCATTTAGCCCTGGACACTTTATGTGACTAGCATATGAAGGTACATGCATTTACACTTGATAGTCAAACGCATCTTCGGGTAGTAAGACTAAAATCCAATTTGGAAGAATATGCAAATTCACCCACTGCACAGCAATTATTACTGGTGTTTTCGTTGTACTGGGAGGGGTTGTGCATGACGAATGCGTCTTGGAGAGGCAGATGTGTTTTCACTGCTATAACATGGCTCAAGGGCATCTCAGACCACCTCCTGAAGTGTGATTTGGGTGTGTTTACACTTGGATTTTATTGTAGCTTGGTACTATCCAGATATAATCCTGATACTCAAGATGCATGAAGTGACCAGGTGTAAACGGGGTCTGAGAAACCAGTGCATCTCATTAGCAACAGCAGCAGTGATTATAGCTTAAATCAAATCAAACCACTTAATTATTCAACCTATTTAGCTTATCAATCAAGACCTGTCCAAACTATATTCACATTTGCTGTGTAGTTCCAGTGCAGATTTAAAGTATACACTCACCAATTAGCACTGTGCAAACAATGACATGGAAAAATATTAAAAGGCTCAAAAATGTGACGGCAATGACTGTTGCCTGTAATTTGTCCATACAGGGTTTGACTAAACGTTAACCTGGTGGCTATATGTTTCCATTTCTGGTTAGCTACTTAAGCCTCATAGCTCCAGTGCAAAACTGAAGAAGCAATCTTCACACACAAAACATGTCTTGGCTGATAAACTATTTGTATTAAGAACTCAATTAACACATCATCACAGTGTTTAGTAACCAAATAAACTGAAAATTGGAAAATTAAACATAAAATATTCCAAATCACAGAGAATGAATTCTTTCCATGTTTACCTTCTGTGCTTCCATTTTGACAGATGTCCAGTCTGGTTTTAACGCTACACAATACAAGAACTCCTGTAAGGCCTCTTCCCTGCGATTAGCACCGCATATGGCCTTGGCCTTGATGAAATGAGCCTGGTAACAAATAATACAAAAATTAATGCAAGAAGGTTGATCAATGGGCACGACTAAACCACAAACGCTGCATTTTAAAAGACAATATAAAAAAGGTGGCAAATTGGGCTGGATGATGCTGCTTAAACATTTTTGCAAAAGTACTCCCAAAATAAACATCTGAAACCATATAGAGAAACGTTAAAATATTGGGGTCAAGATCAGTAATACGTACAGTTTATGGTACACAATATTCTGTTACTCAAATTACTGTCCAGACAAAGCAAGCCAGTGTGCACCAGTCTTCCAAACCAATCTGCACAATCACTTTGTCTAATAGCTTTCAGTGTGGCTTGTAACTGAGCACAGCTCGTCATGCCACTTTTTTTTTACACCATCAAGCTTGAGACATGCGTGTAACTTCCGCAAAAGTTCTGTTGCGAAAATATAAGCGTAAGATTCGATACCTTTGCCGAGGTTGGCTGGAGCCGACACATGCTGTCCCCATCCTGGATCGCTTGGCTAAAATTCTTCATGTCCATATGCAGCTCGGCTCTCTGTGCCAGCAGCTTACATGTAGAGGGTGCTGTGGGAGAAAAAAAAAAAGAAATGCTGTCAAAACTGATCAAGGTGCAGTGCATGAAATTCCTCACAGGTAATTTTGTGGAAAGGTTTTCGCCTTCTCTACTCCATTAGATTAAAATGGAAAACCTAGTGAAAGATAAAGCAGGCCTTACAACCAAATGTTTTGGCATTAAGCTCCTAGCTTTGTATTGTTAGCAATGTTAGTTGTACCTGCTCAATAGATCAGTCAAGACTAGTCTATGTTCAACGTTAACAATCCTGCTTGAGAGACAAAAATACAGCAAGAATACGACATCGCAATACAAAAGTGTCACAGTACTTTTATAAATTGAGGGGGTGTATGTCCAGTTAAGTGTTTATTACTCTAAAAAGCTTGTTGTAACAATCTGTGACCGAGATGCAGACATAGACGACCCCTAGGGCCTGTTTACACCTGGCACCCCTGTTGGTGTTTTGTATCCAGATAGTATCAGGATTTACTTTGGCCAGATTCTGTTTATACTGGTCATTAAAATTCATTCACAGTGTGACCACATAGGATCCGATTTTACTTTCCAGTATATAATAAAATTCCACCAATACGCAAATAATTTAGTTTGTACTTCCCGTAAACATATTCAGTATCCAGTCACTGTCAACAGGGCAGCTAAGAGTTTAGAGTAATAGCGGGGGGTTCTACAATGCAGTGGAACAACAGATTGGTTCTCACATCCATGTAACGGTTCTGTCAAAAAATTCGACAGACTACTAACAGCAACAAACTCTGTATTACTGCCCTCATCTACTAGAAATCCTCCCACAAACACAGTGAAAAAGAGCAAGATATATAGAAGCCAAGATCCACAGAACTCATTATTCATAACTTTTTTTTTTTCTTTTTTTTTTTTTCATCGAAACAGTCTTTGACCATCTCTGAAGGCGGTTTAAGTGAGCCAATCGTAGAACACCGTGTGTTTTGGGCTTGTCATACGGACGTGTGGAATCTGAACGTGATCAGATCACCAAAAACACTGTTTATGTTAGGTGTAAACTCTCCTAGACGCAGCAATCTCCAAGAACAAGGCGAACCAACTTATCAACACACTCAAGAGATGACCGCTAGTGTCGCACAGTCAAAAGTTGCCAAAAAGGTAATGAATGAAAGTGAATAGGTACAAATGTGCAAACACTGACATGGACGTGAAGGCAAATGCTAGCAAGCTTTATTTGAGAAAAAACACATTCAAACCTTGGAGTATTTAGCAAAAAAGCTTGCATGCTAGCAATGTAGGGTACATGCAACATGGTCTGGCTAAACTAGGCCTGTTATGTAAAGTGTCCCAATTAATGCAAGACATGTGTAGGGGAATCAACCCAGACTAAAAGTGAAAATCTGTTTCTGGTTATATTTTTGGCATGCTTCAAAATTAAAAATTGCTGTCCATCTCTCTTCCCAGGTCAGGCTGATACACAAACACTTATAAAATGTGGAAATAGCAACTGGATTCACCTGGTGTAGTAGGTAGACTGACCGTAACTTGTGCTGGGCTGAAGATGCAGTAAAATGTATTTTACTGATCCTTGGTATTCTACAAGCATTAATATTAGCCACAGAACATAATTAGGTTAATTAAGCTCTTATGTCAGGTGCATGCTTTTCCTTATTAGGTATCCTTTCTTGTTTGGCACTTTGCACCTTTAGTACAGGTTTTTTTTTTTTAAAACCATTTGCTTGAATCCTACAGATCTACTGTTATAAGCACAGTTACTAGCGGTAACTGCATACTAAATTAACAAAACAAACAACAAAATAGACAGCACTGGTTTGAATGATCAGTCAAATGTAAACAGTTATGCCAATCCCAATAATGGTTTAAGATCACTGTACATTCCTAATTTAAACCACTGTACTTGATAAACTGGGCTGGCAGGTGCATGGATTTCATGATCGTAGAATATCAACAAATGGGTCATGCCAACTCAAGCCAGACAAGGTACAGTATAATTCTGTCCGTCTCTAGCGCATTTGTACTTTGTCTTCCAATTAAGGTTGTTTCTGCCACAGTCTTCGTGACCTACAGGCTGCCCCAGTTACCAACGCTGCGCTAAACTGATGAAATGTTCTGAGCAACTTAAAAGGAATTTAAACTAATGAAATATTCATTAACTTTCCTTAGGTCTCTTACTTTTATGCCGCAACACACACCAAACCATATCAAATCTTGGTCTCTGAGACCTATCGCTCATAAGTAACAGTGTATTTATAGCTGCTATTGTACACCTGGAATCCAGGTCATCAAAAACGAGACCAGCCCTCTATGGCTGCTGTAGCGTTTTATAACTGCCTGAGAAAAGGGCTAATGTAAATCCTCTTCACAGACCACACAAGGCTGTCTTTATCCGGGTGTTCACTTCTATTAGCCCTGCTGAAACGTGACCCTGTGTGACTAATGGAGAAACCTGTGTCATCGCATTGGGCATCCATGGGGATCGACAATGCATGAGTCCTCAGACAAATACCCTTCAAACTAGTTCTCAGATGGCTACCAAAAGATAGCAATACACTCCGAAAACATAAAAGGTGGAGGGGATAAGAAAACCCTGTAATAAACCTAGTCTAAAAGCACTTACATACACACACTGTGGTGTTAGCTGTGTGTTTCTTCTTGTGGGGTATTCAAGTAGTTTAGACACGACTTTAGATGCTCATCAGCCAAGTGCATCAGATAAAGATTTAGTAGATTCCCTTCCTACATTTAATAGACTGCTTTTCTTCAAGCTAGAAATATTAGCCAAAATAGCTAAAGAACTTTGACAAAGATGTGAAAAATAGCAATATATGATGTAGCTTATGCATCAGCGTAATCTTAGCACAAGAAAACCCATCTTTTTCTATGTAGGGACACCCAAAAAAAATAAAATAAATAAAAATAAAAATAAAAAATAAAAAACACACGCACAAGGCAACTTTACAGGTGATTGTACACTTCCAATGGAGGTCAATGTAAAAATGTGTTATTCCAAGTCATTTTGGGAGTATTTCTATTGGTTCACTTATCCTACAGTTTGACACAATGGAGATACAAGGATTTTTGGAGCGACAGTGCCAATATTTAAAACGCTGTATTGCAGAGAAAGCAAAAGAAGAAAGCAAGCTCTCTGACATTAGCATGTTGCTGTGCCAATCCCAGAGATCTCTTGAATCTAGTGGCTGGTAAGTCATGTAAAAGTAGGACACCCAGATGGGATCTTTAATGAAAAAGCCGACCTGTTTTACATCGATGCTGCCAATGATTAAAAAAGCAACAAGTGTGCTTCCACACAAACTCTGCTGTCCTCATTAGTGAAAACAGAACACGGCTCAAAGGTTGGTCACTCAGTCAACGAGTGTTTTAGTGTGAAAGGCTCTGCTGCCATTTCTTTCCCCAGGCAGCAGAGGGAGAGAGAAACAGGGCCAGACTGTGGGCCAGCTAAGAGTGTGAGCTGAGCATATGTGTTTACTCCCCGGCTGCCTTCGCAGCATGTTGAGATATGAGACAAACCGCCAAAACGAACACCCACGCCGGCTGCATCAGTGTAGGAAGTGAGAGACCAGGAGAGAAAAATCAGCCAACGTTTTGATTCATAATGCTGGAACGCTGCAAGTCTTTGTGGCTTTGGCTAGGCCATACAAAACACAGGCATGACACTGCTTACTGAACCCAAAGACTTTCTTCTTTGCTCTCTTCCTCCAACATGAAGAATCTGTCAATGTTAATTCTGTTTCTCTCTGCACCAACAACGCCCCCCCACATACACATCCAACTCCCTTACATAAACGGGTCAGAACACAGGGCCTTGCGGGCAAAATTAGGTCAGACGCAGGCAGCTGGCTGTGCAGGGCTGGATAGGGGCACTAATCAAAAGTACACCAAGTCCCAGCCAACTCCACCTTGCTTTTGACCCCTTTTCTCACTCATAATTAATGAGCAGCACCAACATCACTGAATGTACTTCTTTACAAGCCCCAGTCATCGGATTACAGACAGGCCACAGACAGCAGGGCATTCGTCTGACGTTATGCTATTTAAGTAAGCCAGGGGGCTCCTAAACACATTTATAGACAGTGGACTGCTAATTAGGTCTCCAACATACAGCTCAGTGGTCAGGCCTGATCCATTACTTAGCACACTGATGCTCATTAGACCTTTTCATACCATCACAATAATGTGGATGTCTTTAGAGCTAATGATCAGATGGACTGACCTAGTCATTACACTGCTCCTAAATCCGTCCATGTCTTACAGACTTTTGGTAGATTGGGGTGTGTGGGATTGGCCAGCTTCATCCTTACACCCGGACTGTTTTTTTTTTTATTTGGAGAATATAAAAAAATTAAACCTATAAAATAGTAAAACATAAAATAGTTGCCAGTGTAATAATAATAGAGGGGAGACTTTCAGGCAGCAGAGAGAGCTCAATGTCGCCCCCTGTAGGTGTTGCATAACTGCCACTAGTTAAAAGTAGGTCAGTCGCCCCAATTATAAAACAAATCGCCACCGCTGGGTTAAAACATGGCTGAAAAAACACAGAAACCAATTTCACACACACACACAACCATGTACCAGAGCAACTCTTACCCAGTTCCACCGCCTTGTTGTACTTTTCCAGGGCGCTGGGGAGCTCCTGCTTTTTCCACAAGATCTCCCCTTCCAGCCAGCATCTTCTGGACTTGCTCTCAGCGTCGAACCACTTGTCCAGCAGACCGCTGAGAACAACATTAGCCCTGAGGCCGTTGCTGGCGTTAACTTTAGTGACTTTCGAGCGGCACGACTTGCACTGCTTCACCGCAGGGTCCTCCAGGCAGCGCTTGCAGAACGTGTGGCCGCACTCCAAGGTCGTGGGATCGACCAGTAAACACCTGCAGAGGCGGCAGGAGAAGAGGTCAAGCGGCTGCTGCTGTTGCTGCTGGTGGTCCTCTTCGTCCGAGTCGTCGGCGCCGCCACTACTACTGCTGCTGCCGCCGCCGCTCGGCTTCCAGCCCTCGCCGAGCTCCTTGAGGCGGACAGCCCGGGCGATGCTCTCCACTAGCAGCCCGAGCTCGTCGGGACGCAGCCGGCGGACCTGCGCCGCGGCTCGGTACGAGTCCAGCGCCTCGGAGATGCGGCCGCATTTGGTCAGAACGTCCGCCTTCCGCAGGCACAACCCGCGGTCAGGCTGCCGGAGCTCGGTCAGCTGCGACGAATAAATCTCGACGGCCAGGTCGTAATCACCAGCCCGGCAAGCCTCCTCGGCCACCTCCAGCATTTCTGGACAGAGGCCCGGGGCACTCGGGTTGGACAACTCGTGCTGCTGGAAGTGCTCGGCATGACTTTGTTGGAGGCTGGCGTCCATTTTTACTTAAGTTTGAAGCACAAATATGGTTTTATAAATACATAAATAAACAAAAAAAAAAACAGAATTAGTGCCGAGTGTAAAAGTTTCTAGCTAGGTACCGATCTTCGGTTGGCAGTTTTCAGTCAGCCGGTGAAGGCTCCCTTTAGCCCAGAGCTAACCTCATCTAACCTCGCCTCACACCACACCACACTACCGGGGGCTACCTGACCCCGACTTAAACGGGTCTTAATGATATGAACACCTGAAGAAACATCTACACCAGTGAAATCGCACAACACAGCGGAAGCCATGAGAGTCTCTACGCGCAGGCTAAACTCAGCCGGGAGTGTGTTGTGACCGGAGTCGTAGGCCCTCCTGGACGCCCAGCATAGCTATTCCACATCGAGGCGACCCGGTCCAGCACTCACCGGAGCTTTTCAACACAACTGCAAGGGTTCAGTAAAGTCGCTAAACGGAAAAACACAAAAAATAAATAAATAAAGGCAGCGGGAAAGTCTTAGTCTTAGTGTTTTGAGCCGAAAGGCTAAAGGTCTCCGTCTCTGCTAAGCTATAAACACACACAGGAATTGCACGCGACGCTGCTGCCGACGCGACGTCCAACGATTTTAACGGTCGCTCCGACTCTTCACGACGGTCTGAACGAGAAGGAGAGCTTCTCTCTGGGAAAACAACCCGGGGGCTGGGTAAGACGGGCGTCTTAGTGTTTTATATAAGAGCCGAGGTCTCCGGCAAACTGCACTTTGCGTAATCCGGCGAACTCCCCTCTTCCTCTCAGGACCTGCGCCGAGTTTTGTTTCTCTAGTCGTCGGTCTCTCCCCGCCGGTGTTTTTCGGAAGCTCCGGGCTCCCATCCTAAACGGCGCGGGTACCGGCACGGCGAAGTCGACTCACACGAAATACCGAGGAAACATGATTACTTTTGGGAAATCTGAATGGACGGACCTCGGCCACCGTCCTCCTCGTTCAGTAGCTACAAAAACACGAAGCGCTCTCGCCCGCCCACTACTGGACAACGTAAGGGGCACGTGACGTGAACGGCACGCAGCCATTGGTGCGCTATGTGGCCCGCTTATATAATGACACAGGCAGTTGTGTAATAGCGCTGGGATGTTCGACTCAGTGCAGCGAACCGACTCCCTTGAACTGAGCGTTTCGACCACTCGGTTGAATGAGACTTGCTGAGACTTGCTCGGTTGAATCTGATCCACTATAGCTACTAATATGAAAAACAGGTAGAAAAGGAAGTCGTATATAAAAACTTTTTAAACCTTTCCTGTTTAGTTTCCTACACCACACAGAGAAATGTGTCCTCTGCATTTAACCCATCTGTGGTAGTGAACACACACACACACACACAAGTGAACTAGGGGCAGTGAGTACACACACCTCCAGAGCGGTGGGCAGCCAACTCCAGCACCCAGGGAGCAGAGAGGGTAAAGGGCCTTGCTCAAGGGCCCAACAGTGGCAGCTTGCCAAGCCTGGGAATCGAACCCACAACCTTGTTATCGACAGCCCGGCGCTCTAACCGCTGAGCCACCACTCAGTCTACCGCACTGTGGACCTAGTAAGGGTGTAAGCTAAAGATTAGGCATATCTTGTTTTTTTAATTTATGATTATTTTGTGTGTAATTCGCAGAGTAACGGGTTAAAGGTAAGGGCGAGGGTGAGAAAGAAGAGAGATAGAGGAAGACACATGTTAACATATATAGGAATTACATGTGCACACGAAGACAGACATAGACATGCAGGCATACCTACACAGACAGCACTATACACAGCACCGATGGGCAGGACTGCACCAGAGACAGCGAGCCACATTATCCACCATCCCTTCTTTCCTCTGTATCTTCCCTCCTCCCTTGTCTTGTCCACGATTAGTACTAATACTGTTCACTTCAGTTTTACCCAAGTGAGTGGCCTGAGCGATCTGCATGGGTAATATCATGCATTTCCAGTTGAAAGTGCGGTGACCAAGGATCTGCTTAGTGTTGGGGTCGCAGCAGCTGAGGTGCACCTGCTGCCTCTCTCTATAAAAGGGGGTGGGCAAAAGGTGAAGAGGTCAGGTGTGGTGAAGGGGGGCTCAAAAGCACTCGTAGTATTCTCTGTGGAGAAGGGGGACCACACAGCCCTGCCTGCCAGCACTACGCTAGCATACATAGCATTGCATATATCTTATGTCTCTGGTGGCTGTCACCTTATATTCCTCAATCCTCTGTCCTTCAGTCTGTGTCTCCAGTCTTTCTGTGATGGGCAGTGGGTGGTCGGAATGCTGGGTTATTGATCAGAGGGCTGGGGCTTCAATGGCCAGGTCCATTAAGCCGCCACTGTTGGGCCTTGGAGCAAGGCCCTTAACGCTCTCTGCTCCAAAGATGCTGTAGCATAGTTGACCCTGCGATCTAACCCCATTTTTTCCAAACTGGGATATGCAGAATAAAAACCATTTCATTGTACTGTACTTGTATAATGGCAATGAAGGTACGTATGGGTGATTGCTGCTAAAAAAAAAAGTAGGGTGATGTGAAAGGTCATTTGAAAGGCTGAATGGTAATAAAGCATGCTTGTATCACATAGCATATAACATATGTTCATTCTTGGCAGATCTGCTAAGCCCAGTAATAAAAGTACGGACTGAGTGACGATCATCTCATTTCAGGTCAGCTGAATCTTATCCTGGCACCTCTGTCTTGCGTCCTCTGTCTTGCTAAGACCCAAGTAAAAGGATTCAAAGACACAATTAGACCGGAGACACAGTTAAATATGAGCATACACTCCTCTAAAGTTAACTGTTACATTACTAAACCATATTATCTGAACGTTATTAGACGTTTCAGGAAGTCCTCTGGTGTTGAAAACTCGTTTGATTCAGTTGCACCTATGAATCGGCTCGACTGGTTCACTGAAAAGAACCGATTCAAAGGAACGCTTCGTTCAGGAGCCGTGCATTGCTATTGTGTAACCTGAAAGGAGTAGCTGTGAGGGACATGGGGAAATGTTGAGCCCGACCTCACAGTGGGGAGAACCGTGTTTTAGGGGGCGATTTATGTGCTTTCTGCTGTCTTTTAGACATTTAAGCTACCAGACACACACATGAACACGGTTCTCTGAGGTCTAACGCACAGAGCTTCGGGGGCTTTGGCGAAGCGTCGTCACGGCAAACGTTTATGCAAAGTTTATGTAACTGTCTTCTTTATGTAAGACGCAATTTAATAACCTGCATGTGCTGAGCGACCGTGGTCCTGGCTGAGCAGTGATTATGTGAGAAAGGCCAGCTAACTAATCATTAAACAAGGTTAACTAACATAACCCCTGACTCATAGGTTTCATAAATCTGGAGTTTGCTAATTCTGGTACATGGGGGTGGATCCACTTCGCACTGGTTACATATTAAGGTATCACATAACCTAGTTTTCATGTAACCTGAGGATGCTGTTATACAACTGATAAATAATGAATGTTGAGTCCCCATGGACAGAAATGTAATCAGTGATTTGGTTTAGGTAAAAAAAAAAAAGACCATTAACTGACCACAGCAAAGAAGTATGAATCCGAAGGCTACATGCAGATCGCTATCGCAGGCCGGAGTTCAGTGTTACGCCACATACCGCAATGCTTATCGGGCTTAAAGGATCGATTCACACCAAAACCAAAGTTACACAATTTGCTCCTTACCCCAACACAGTCAATCAGCCAAGATATGTTTAGTGTCTCCTGATTTGCTCTGGAACTGCGAGGCTAATGTGGCTAACAAGCAATGGAAGTCTATAGCACCACAAAGCCTTCTGTGTGATACACAGAGAAACCCTGACTGTAAATGTCCAAAATGATTCAAATATGATATCTGAATCGATTGGAAATGATTTATACTTCAGGACACCAGATAAACATAAACATGTCGCTACTAGAAGGTCACCATTGATGATAAGATATGGGCTGTGTCCCAATTGCGTACCACACAGCTGGTGCTATAAAGTATAGACTACTATAGTATGCTAATCTTAATAGTGCGGGTTTGGCAGGTTAGCACACAAAATATTAAGGTACTAACCCGTTACATACTAACAGGAACAGGAAGTGATGAAGAGTTGCTATGCCAACATACGTCTGCATTTGTATCATAATCCATCAACTATTTTTCTCATAATTATTACAGACGTGAGAAGCTCCTCCCTTTCAGTTTCGCATTGTATTGTGGGATAACAGTGTCCAATCAAAAATCTGCTCCTTATAGTACACAAAATATTAACACACTAACAGGAAGTGATGAAGCGTTGCTACGCCAACACAAGACAACCAGATTCCTCATTAGTGTTGGACACAGTTGGAATTTGGCCTCCACCTTTAACCCATCCATGCAGTGAACACACACACACATACACACACTAGTGATTAAACACACCGTGGCAGTGAGCACATGTGGGCAGCCATTGCTGCGGCGCCCGGGAAGCAGAGAGGGTGAAGGGCCTTGCTCAAGGGCCCAACAGTTGCAGCTTGCCAAGCCTGGGTATCGAACCCACAACCCACAGTGGCCAACATAAGTCACTGCAAGTCATCCCGCGCGAGCACTCCTCCCTTTCTGTTTCGCGTTAGCATTATAGGGTAACAGTGTCCATCATAACCACACTCAAAAATCGACCGGTTCGAAGTCTGCATCTTGGATATTACACACTGTACTCCTGCTGAAGCTTCACGTGCATTCCGTGACATTCAGACTTTGAATCAGCTGGTTTCCATCACCTTTGATGTCCATGTGCTGATAACGCTGGTATTCGGAGCCCCCTGTGGTGAGGCTGGTGTGACACTGATAGACCCCATTGTTTCAAGATAACACCAGTCACCATTTGTCTCCTATTCCCAGACAGTTCCCTATGTAATAGCATGAGGTAAAACAAAGAAATGAAATTTTAATAATCTACTGAAATTCCTGAAAAATTCCCCACATACTCAACTTTGACACTTTTATCTATCCTACATACGTCACACTCGAAAACTAGTTAGGAATTAGTACGCAATTGGGCCCTGTACTCAGTCTTACGCAAAATACGACAAACTACACGACATGATTCCTGTTGAATGTCTGTAAGTAGCATCAGGGTCATGCCCATATTAGTCATGTCGGTAACATCATGGTTATGAGATTAGTGCACATGAATGCACATGAATTATGGGCGTGTCATTAAAAAATGCTGATGATTGTATTTTAAATTGGTTTAAATGTGTTGCCCAGCAGACCAGCTTTTATTGGACCTCCAGTGGTAATATGATACCGGCTCAATAGTGGAAAACCATCGAACGTCCACAGGTGAATCTTGGTTGGCTAACCACAGGTGGGCGTGCCAACCGTGGCTGGAAGGAGGCACGCAGTTATTTCGCAGGAATACACATCAGTCTATTTTTTTAATGGTCACTATCTATACAGGACCACTGTAGTAAACAAAAATAGTAGAAATTAAGACTAATAGTAGACTGACATTTGTGTTGCAGTATGTCCACAGACCTCTGAAGTTGTGTCATTATTCTCGTAGTTTGTTTTATGCCGATATTAGGAACCGTAGCCTAGATTTCTGTGTGTCAGAAATGTTTTTTTTTTTTAATGGCTGCTGTTTCCCTGTTACCCTGTGGTAAACAAGAGTGGCTCTGACCTGATACATGTTTTTCTGCTCTGTACGTTCTTCTCCCGAATGCCGCTGGACCCCCTGAATCACATATTGACTTGGAACAGTGTCAGACACCCTTTCCATACACAGGAGCTATCATTTCTTGACTGATCACTATTCTATTATTATCAGCCATAACATTAATACCACTGACAGGTGAACTAAGAAACCTTGATTATCTTCATCTACAGGGGCATCTGTTAAGAGTTGGGATATATTCGGCAGCGAATAGTCCGTACTTGCAGGTGATAAAGGTATTAAAAGTAGGAGAAATGGCCGAGCGTAAGAATCTGCTCCACTTTGACGAGAACCAGACTGTGACGTCTAGAAGACTGAAACATCTGGCAGGTCTTCATGTGGGTTTTTTCTGGTTTGCAATGGTCAGTATCTACCAAACGTACTCCAAGAAAGGAAAACCAGTGAACAGGTGACAGGGTCATGGACACCTAAGGCTCATGTAGGCCCCATCTCACCTCCCAATTTACAGTTAATCTGCTGAGAGGTCAGATGGTCAGATCTGTTGTGGTAACACTAGGGGGGCCTGCTTATTATTAGGCAGGTGGTTTATTAATGTTATGGCCAATCGGTTTACGTGTAGGTTTACTTGTCATTTAGCATATATTGAGTAGCACTAGCAAGTTAGCATAAACGTTAGCTGTGAAACAAATGATAAGTGTAGGTTTAAAGATGTGATAAGAACCTGCCAGCATGAGCATCTAATCCTTAATCATTAGCTCACCAGAAGTTCCAGTTAAGAATGTGTATATCACGTGTACAGGGAGGCAAAATACAACTCACTGACTGGAACTGGAATTTTTATAGAGGTAATAGACTCACACCATAAAACACTTCAAAATATCCTCTAGTCCTCTACACTCAGTGTGGATCTGAGACAAGGAACAAACTAAGCCTTGTGCAATAACTAGATCTATTCATCAGCATCTTGTACATATTGAAGACTAAAGAAGGACTAAATAAATAAAAATAATAACAAAAATAAAAGTCACCTGTTTAAACCCAGAATAATTTAAACCCAGTTTGTCCAAATGACTACTCCAACCATTACCATCTATAACATGTAGCATAAAACTATCTTTCCAATTTGCCTTATCCTCCTACTACTCGCTATTTCGGCCTCTCCCTATCACACAAATGCTACCAGTGCTGGGAATGTGAAGACTGGCATGAGCTTCCGCAGAGTCCCATAAGGCTAGCTATACTGTATGTCTATAGCTAGTGTTTGGAAGAGAGCCCACTCAGAAAAAAAAGCCAGGCTAATTACGCTCTCTCTGACTCCCAGCTATAGATGCCTGGGGTATCATCAGGGTTGGGCAGGGGGTGGATTTAGTGGCAGGAATGGGGATCCCTGGACACACAAATTTAGAATAGTTTATTCAGGCACTCTTACATCCTATATCAACTTTTCGTGTAGGGCCCTGTGGATCTTCCAGAACAGTTCTGACCTGTTAAGGCATGGACTCCAAAATACATAGCCAGTATTACTTCTTACTATTATTTTCAGTAATTCATACAACAGTAGCATCAATTAGCCTTGTACGCCCACTACCTCCTCACCGGTTCACAGTCTTTCCTTCCTATGAGCCCTTTTGGTAGGTACCAACTACTGCATACTGGGATCACCCCATAAGACCTGATGTTCTGAAGATGAGCCATTCGTCTAGCCATGACATTTGATGATATTTGATGTCAGTGGTTTTAGTGTTATGGCTGATTGGTGTACATGTATGGAGTGTCAGGCCTACACTGTAAAAAGAACAGTAACTTGCTGCCGGCAATTAGCTAGTAAGTTGCTGTAGTAAATTTCACAGAAGGCATACTGTACATTTAATCACAATACCTATAAAACACTGTACTTTTTATTATAATAATAATAACAGCACTGTAATTACTATCCTTTTTATTACTGTAAATATTTAAATACTTTCAAAGGCATAATTAACACTGTCAATTAAGAACAGTAAAATAATTATACTGTAAGACAGTCACCAAAATCTTTTTTTTTATTTATTATTTAACATTTAAAAAAATGTAATACACAGGAATATCGACATTACTACATACATTTTGTCACAGAAAGCAAGAGTGACGCGTTTAACCAAATGAAGTAGGCTAGTGCTAGCACCATCACTAGCTAGCTATACACACAAACGTTTTTCCAGCACTGTTACTTCTACACCAAACTGATGATACCATATAACAAAATCTTTCAAAATTGAATGCACGAATTATCTATAAGGGTAATGCTATGCACAATGCTACGCTAGTGCAGTGTAGCTAGCGCTACGTAGCAAAGCAGTGCTACAGAACAGTGGCGGGGAGACTCGAGTTCCAGTCCCTTATCATTTTCAGCATCTTCACAGACTGACTGTTTACCAGCTTAAAGATAGGAGCTAAACAGGGCTTGGCCAGTAATGCTAGCCGGCAAGCTGAGGCAGTGTTGCCAACTTAGCGACTTTGTTGCTATATCTAGTGACTTTTCAGCCTTTTTCTGGTGTTATTGAGACTTTTGGACACTCGGAGGTGAACACAGAGGTTCTTCAGTTACTGTCCTCAGCAGCGGGTGCTGCCGAGAGCCCCGTCCCACAACACTCCCAGTGCTCAGTCTCACAGTCAGAGCAGACCCACACCGCTCCACGTCCACCCTGCAAATGAACTCTGCATGCCCAAAGACCCCGCTGACCCCGTCCTCTCTTGTAGGGATGTAAACAGAAATGCAGTCTTTAGTGTGACACAAAAATAAACCCAATGCATTTAACTTACACAGTCTCAGTCACAGTAACTCTGCCAAAGAGGGGGCAGTGGTGGCTCAGTGGTTAGAGCGCCGGGATATCGATAACAGGGTTGTGGGTTCGATTCCCGGGCTCAGCAAGCTGTCACTGTTGGGCCCTTGAGCAAGGCCCTTTACCCTCTCTGCTCCCTGGGCGCTGGAGTTGGCTGCTCTGGGTGTGTGTGTGTGTGTGTGTGTGAGAGTGTGAGTGTGTGTTCACTACCAGATGGGTTAAATGCAGAGGACACATTTCGCTGTACAGTGTACACTGTACAGTGACAAATACGTGCACCTTTACCAAAGAGTAACAGTTGTTTGATTAAATTTAATATGCTATTATTTACCAACACAATCAAATTGATTTATGTAATTTCCGTAAAAATGCTTTATGTAATGTGGGTCTAGACCAAGCATTAAGTTAGTCTTGAAGTTATTTTGGGAACTGATGGCCTATTTCTAAGGCAAAAAAGAAGAAACAAAAGAAGTTTGTTTTTAATCACTTTTTCCTCCCTTTATTCTACAGCTTCAAATACCAGCAAATGGACAATTATGCAAATTAGGAGATGACATCATTTAGCAGCTTCTAGCCACTTTTAGACTTTTAGAACAGCCACTAGCTACTTTCCTTACTGAGGAGCTGGCAACACTGAGCTGAGGTAACAGACTTATCGGAAAGACTGAGTGGCCATCTCTGTGTACATTTCAGCTGCAGATTAGGAGAATGTAAAGACGTCCTTCTGTCTGTGTGACGATAAAAACTAGTATCTGAGTTGGAAATAATGGAAGATCAGTACTGTAGTATCGGTTTACTGCATCTGTACAGACTGACTGTTCACCAGCTGAAAGATAGAAGCTAAAAAAAGGCTTGGTAGCAAGCTGAGGTAACACATGTCTGTTTATCTAAATCCACTGGATTTTGACCGTGCTGTTCTACAGATCTACAGTAACCTGCTGCATTACGGTTCTAAAGCAAGAGTGTGTTCATTAAACAGTGGTAATGCTGTGAAAACTACAGCCACTCGTTCCAGTATAGCATAGAGGACAACATTACCTAAAACTAGAACGTGCAAGCTTTGAATGAATGAAATCTTACAAAATTACTTCCAGCACAAAGTACAGCCGTGCTGGTTCATGTGCGATCTGACAGTTATCATCATTGGTCATTATTTTCTTCAGCATCATTAAAGTCATTATTATCAGGAACGCTAGGCACGTTGCCATTCACTAACATTATAACATCTGACAGTAAAAGCCATCAACGCTCAGTAAACCCCACAGAAGAATTTCCTTCCCACACTGTAGTTTATTACTTAATGACCTTGCATGAAAGGCCTGTTTTTTTTTTTTTTTACACTGTCATACAATAACACCATGGAATAGCTCATTACAACCATGACCAGGGCTGGGGCTGCATTGGCAAACAAATAAGAGGTTTCTAACCATTTGTGCAGACACATGCACATTTGTGGCCTGCTGGAGGTCATTTTGCAGGGCTCTGGCAGTGCTCCTCCTGTTCCTCCTTGCACAAAGGCGGAGGTAGCGGCCCTGCTGCTGGGTTGTTGCCCTCCTACGGCCTCCGCCACATCTCCTGGTGTACTGACAGACACAGCAAACCTTCTTGCCACAGCTGGCATTGATGTGCCATCCTGGATGAGCTGCACTACCTGAGTCACTTGTGTGGGTTGTACAGTCAGTCTCATGCTACCACGAGTGTGAAAGCACCACCAACATTCAAAAGTAATGAAAACATCAGCCAGAAAACATAGGTACTGAGAAGTGGTCTGAGGTCCCCACCTGCAGAACCACTCTTTTATTGAGTGTGTCTTGCTAATTGCCAATAAATTCCACCTGTTGTCTATTCCATTTGCACAACAGCATGTGAAATTGATTGTCAATCAGTGTTGCTTCCTAAGTGGACAGTTTGATTTCACAGAAGTTTGATTTACTTGGAGTTATATTGTGTTGTTTAAGTGTTCCCTTTATTTTTTTGAGCAGTGTAGTATGATCATTTAAAAAATGTGGAAGTTGAATGCTGCGTTTTTTAAATGAACATGATGAGTTTGAGTACATCTTTTAGTTTTTTAAAGTAACAGCTGAAATTGAGAACTGAGCCACACTGCTGCTGGTCATGTGAATGGTGTTAACTCAGAGATGATCCTTTTAAAATGCAAAATAACATTTACATAACCCTGTCATGCATTTACCGAATTTGTTCCACAAAATGTTGAAAAGACCAACTTTTAAAGCAAAGTTATCATGCAAGAGATCAGTCTCTCCATATTCCCACAAATACCTCACACTAAAACCACTTTTTTGGCTTAAACCTCACAATAATAGACTGTGATGATGTGTATCTATATCATATTCCCATATTGGGGCATTAACCTTATGTATTTACTGATCAGTGATATCCAATATATACAATGCAACTGCTTCAGTAAAGAACCAGGCAGCCTATCTTAAATCTAACTCTAATTACGGGCCTTTAAATCAATTACGAAGACCACAGAATAAGCTGAAGCTGATGCACAGTTGGGTCATGCAACAAGACAATGATCCAAGGCACACAGGCAAGTCTACTTCTCCATGATCAAAAAAATAAGATATGTAAACTTGGGATGGCCTAAACCCTTTTGACATGCTGTGGCAGGATTTTTAAATGTTCTGAAGGCCTACAAATGGCATTAAACTGAAGCAGTATTGCAAGAAATAGTGGGCCACAATTTTCCTTCATGATGTTATGAGACACTAATTTACAGCTACAAAAAGTGTTTGGTTGCAGTTATTGGGGTTATATAGTTATATTGGTTTTCTTTCAGCCATTAAAAAAAAGGAAGGGGGCAATCACTTTTTGTGTTGTCACATTGTTGTTTGTTTATCTATTGTTAGGTTTGGATTTAAGATTGAATGTCATTCAACACTTTTCACAGCATTTTATTAGTTGTTTTTTTGTTTGTTTTTAGTAACACAGTGGTAATTACAATCTCAGTGTTGCTAAATTTGCTACTTAGTATGGTTGGAGTATACTGTCTCACAATTCAGCTCTGTAAATGGCTTCTTTGAAAATAGAATAGCAGCATAATTTAACTATAATGCTTCACTGGAATCTTATAGGAAGAATGGCATTCTTATCACTGTAACATCGTAACTTTGGGGGAGTTGTGAGAACTGTGTATTGGTGTGAGACATATTTGTGTAAAATCTTACAATTACTGTACAATTACTGCACCACATCAGTTCACATGCTTCTTTCACTTCATTTACCGCTTCTGTGTCTCTCAGCTTGTCAACAAATGCAAGTGTACAGCTGTCCATCAGGGGTGGTTAATAATGTGATTTGTATTTACAACAGTGGTGTAAAAGTGAACTGGACTCCACAACTGTAGGGATAGCCCAGGAGTAAACATTCCAATCAATGTTGTTGTAAACATGCTGTTTTTGTTACTGTGTCTCTAAAGCCCTGTCCACACATATCTGGATATATGCGCTTGTATGAGCGTGCTAGTTCTGTATGGGCCTACTCCCTATGTAGTTTACCATGTAAGTCACAAAATTACAGATTGTAATCTATATAGAAAATAAGATATTTGTAATAGAACAGTAGTTACTAGCATGTGGCACCAGACCAATCTAATGTGATGGGCTAATCTGAGTATCCATGTGAAAACCTATTAAAGTATTTTTTGTGGTGGGCTTGTTTGCTGACAACCTAGTTAAAGTGGTGTATTAACTGTCACTTCCGTTCCCTCAGGTATTTCAATAACCTCGTCCTGTTGGGAAGTGCACTTGTACAGTCAAACTGTTTGTGATCAAACTGCACGTCATACATGCTTTAATCCCACTGCTGCCAGTAGAATCAAATAAACCTGCAGGATAAAGCTGAGCTTCTGCTGCACATTAAGCACTGCTGGGTCTACTGACTTGACTGAAGGGAGGACTCAAAAGCTTATAGTAAGTGGCCTTAGGTGTAATCCATACACCACCTTTCACATTCCTAACAGCGAGCCAAACGCATCTGGGATGCATGTCTAATCCCTATGTAACCCACACTGGCTACAGGGCCTGGTATGGCTGCACGATCTAGACATACAGGAACTGTCCGGATACTGATTATACTGCTACACATTGCCCTTGTAGAACAAACTGATGAATCACTAATGTGACTAAAGTTGTTTAGTCTTAGTGCTGTACTGTTGAGCTACTGGGCACTTAAAAACATCCACAGTGCAGGCTAGAAAAAGTAAGTGAACCATTGAATTTAATAATCTGTAGATTTCCCTTTAACAGCAATCACCTCCACCAAATGTGGAGGTCCATTTTCACATTTGTCACTCAGATTTAAGGAGATATTTGTGAAACGCCTCGATAGGAGATAATCCACCTGCATAGTGAAGAGCAAAGTTTTGGAAAAAAATTGGAGAATGGGACTCCTATCAACTATGCATAACACAGAACCTGATACCTCACCATCAGACCCTCCTGCTCCATCAGAGAAACAGCACTTAAAGCTTTCATCTTAGAAAAAGAAGAACATCAAGCTTGTCTCTCACTTCAGATATGAAAACATCCACAGGATTTGTTTTGTCCATCCTCCATCTGTAAGAAAACAACTCAACAATATGGGTCTGAAAGGATGTGGAGCTGATCAAGAAGCTCTCACTGAGAAAAGCAAACATTGGATTACATCAAATTACTGAAGCTGCTTCATTTCTTCTCAGAAGAGTGGACTGGCCACCCCAGAATCCAAACCGTAACATCATTTAATGTGTTTGAGATGACTTGGTAATGGTGATCAGCAGAAAATACTCCAAAGCTCTATTTAGACGGGATTAGTTTTACATCAGGAGGTGGAGTAATGGAGTTTTACGACAGGACGTTAAGACGGGAGAAATTTAACTATATGTTTATAACACGTATGTAGGCCATGAGCTACGCTACACCAAAGCATCGTGGCTCCTTTGCTCGTGTTCTAGATTTGAAATTTTTACACCATACAACACCTGAGGTTTGCAACCGACTTAAACAACCCATGGTATCTGTGCCACGCACCACGGAACTCGATGAAACGCCTCATAGAGCGCATCCATACATGAGGAAAGTTATTATATAGTATTTCCTTTTAATGGGCACTCATCACATGTAAGACCATGTTTAAGTCTCTGCTTGGATGATTTTGGTCTTAGAGCCTTAGTTTACTCTTAGCCATGTCTTGTCATTTTTTGGCCGATCAACTAGTTACCTTCTTGCAAAAAGGCACGGGATGAACCTTCTCTGGCCATTGCCTTGATATGAAACTGGCTGAGTGTAAATAAGCTCTTACAGATCATTTAGAATTTCAGAAAATGGTAGCACCACTTCTACCAGACCTCCGGAAATGAGCTGCAAAGTTTTAGGCATCCTCAACTTAATATTTGGTTGCACACCTTTTGGAAACAATACTGAAAGCAGTCGCTTCCTGTAACTCTGAATGAGTTTCCTGTACCTCTCTTCTGAACTTTTAGACCACTCGTCTTGTGCCAGCTCTCCACTGCTTAGTCATAAACCCTTTCTGAGTGCTTTTTGAAGTTTGCTTGTCCTGCTAGTAAATCAATGACCTCTGACTGACACCCAGATTTCTTACACTGGGCCCTAACATTGCGCTCCATTCTTGGGGAATATATTCCTATATATATTGGGAAATATTTCCTAATGCCTTGCACACAGTCAAAGCATCCAGTGCCAGAAGCAGCAAAACAACCATGTTTTACTGTTAAGACTCTGTTCTTTTTTAAGGCTTCATTTCATTTCAAATATGGTCCTTACCAAAGAGCTGTATTTTGACCTCTTCTGTCCACATGACATTCTCCTAGAAGGGTTCTGGCAAAGTCCGGTCTGGCTTTCTTATGTCTCTTTGTAAACAGTCCTCCTAGTGTCCCATTTCAGTCAGAAATGCGACGGCTAGATACCTTGTATCTGCAGGATAGCTTGTATCTGTTTGGAAGTTGATTAAAGTTCTTTAGTCACCATTCAAATCAGTCCTTTATTGCAATCTTTTATCAGTACAACTCTTTCATACATGTTCAGGGAGGTCAGCTACAGCGCAGTGAGCTGTAAACTTCTGAATGGCGTTTCACTAGGAGTGGGAGGTAACTTAATTCATACCGACTCTAAGTAGTACCGGGGGGTGGGTGGCCCGGAGGCTGTTGGTTGGGCAAGTAGTGCAGATGGTTCTACATTTACAGTTGTTTGTGGAAGGACATTTGATTTGACTTTTTTTCTCTGCTTTTTTTGTGTTGTTCCAATGCAAACCAAAGAGAGAAACGTGGACACGTGCAACAAAAGTGTTACAACACACTTTAACAAAATATATAGAAATATATGGGTACCAATATATTGGCCTGGACTGTAAATGTAATGTTTGGAATTATGCTATTAATCCACAGTTAGGGGAGAAATTGAGCCGCACAGCCCTCCATGTGCTCGCCAGAGGTAGCCTGACTGCCATTAGATACCGAGATGAGATCCTCAGACCCCTTGTGAGACCATATGCTGGTGCAGTTGGCCCTGGGTTCCTCCTAATGCAGGACAATGCTAGACCTCATGTGGCTGGAGTGTGTCAGCAGTTCCTGCAAGATGAAGGCATTGAAGCTATGGACTGGCCCGCCCGTTCCCCAGACCTGAATCCGATTGAGCACATCTGGGACATCATGTCTCGCTCCATCCACCAACGTCACATTGCACCACAGACTGTCCAGGAGTTGGCGGATGCTTTAGTCCAGGTCTGGGAGGAGATCCCTCAGGAGACCATCTGCCACCTCTTTAGGAGCATGCCCAGGCGTTGTAGGGAGGTCATACAGGTACGCGGAGGCCACACACAATACTAAGCCTCATTTTGACTTGTTACATCAAAGTCGGATCTGCCTGTAGTGTGTTTTTCCACTTTAATGTTGTGTGTGACTCCAAATCCAGGCCTCCGTTGGTTAATAAATTTGATTATGATTATGATGATTTCCATTGATGATTTTTGTGTGATTGTGTTGTCAGCACATTCAACTTTGTACAGAACAAAGTATTCAATAAGAATATTTCATTCATTCAGATCTAGGATGTGTTATTTGAGTGTTCCCTTTATTTTTTGAGCAGTGTATATAACCACATATATGAGAATTTCCCTTCTGGATTCAGACCTCATCAAAGCACTTCAACAGCTCTAGTGATGTTACCAAATGTTCTTTCTCTTGCCTCTAAACAAGGCTGTGTGACCTTATTAGTACTACTCGAACCTCAGTGCAGCTTTTGAAACAACAGACCACACTGTCCTCTTAGAAAGGTTAGAGAACATGGTTGGAATCACAGGAACGGCGTTCAAAACATATTTAACTGAGCGTTATCAGTTCGTAAAGGTAAATGATTTATCTTCAAGTTATACAAAACTCAGATATGGAATTCCACAAGGCTCTATTTAAGGGCCGCTGTTATTTACATTATACGTGTCGCCACTGGGCACAGTTATAAGCAAACATGGCATTAACGTCCATTGTTATGCAGGTGATTCACAGCTGCACATATCAGACAAACCTGACAACAAACTTGGATTAAAGAAAATCATGGACTGTGTAAAAGATGGTAAAAGAAAATGCTGGATGTTACATGATGTCCTCTTTCTAAACAGAGGTTCTCCTTATGGGTCCAAAAGCCACAAGAGATAAATTAATAGTAATGCTAAATGTGGCTGATACGATATGACCAATGTATAGCTATTATATTACTACAACAGACTTTCTAGTCTTGGTTCCTCCAAGGTTTTTACCTCCAGCTCCGAGTTTTTTTCTTGCCACAGTTGCTTTTGGCTCGCTAGCCGGAAGCCTTTATGTTTTATGATTTGTTGATCTCTTGTCCTATAACTGGATTCCTTTTAAGTGCTATACAAATAAATTTGAGTGAATGAAACTGAATTACAAATGGAATACAATAAAATAAATTAATTAATTTATATTGAATAAATGAAATCAATACATTGCAGTGCAGTAACTCACTGTTCAATAATTAGGCTCTCATTAAATGTTGTTTGGCATTTCATCCAAATCTAAATATCTGTCTATAAATTTCATTCCATGATAAAATATTGGCCCTTTAACAACTTGACGTGGTTTGAGGCTGGTGGGTTAAGTCATCAGAGTCATCTTGGCTGATCAGCTTCATTTGGAGTAAGAATGAAATTGAGTGCAGCATTCCTTTAGGTGTTATTTTCAGACTCTGGATGAGTAGCCTAAGCACGACATGCAAAAAGCTCACTCCCGCTTAAGGCCTGCAATCAATCTGGACATAGGATTCACTTAGCTTCTCCTTTACACGTCGCCTCCAACATCCCCCCCATCCCAAAACACACTGTTCTCAGCCACACAGTACACCACAGCAGGTGCGGCACATGCACTGGAGGATGTGCACGTGACAACGGCGCTACTGACAAAGACCTCCACACCGGGGTGGACAGTCTCTGCCTGTTGCATGTGATCAAACGTAGGCCACTGAGAGTGAGGATTCCTTATATAAAAGCACGTGCGTGGGTCGCTGTCTGGGAGTGGGAAGGCTACTGAAAATAGTCACGGTTATGAATGAAGCTCACAAAGCTACACATAAGCAATGCAGAAAAGAGAACACATGCAACACGAGAGAGCGACAGTAAGAGTGAGTGAGAAAGACAGAGAGACTGTTGCCATGGGAACCATGTTTGTCCCTGTGATACCAATGTAGTGCCAATCAAACCAGATAAAAGGACACTATAAATCTGTTTCAATTACATGTGCTATAAATACACACACCATACCAACCTGTGCTATAAATACACACACCATACCAACCTGTGCTATAAATACACACACCATACCAACCTGTGCTATTTATTTACACACACACACACACACACACACACTATACCAACCTGTGCTATAAATACACACACTATACTCACCTGTGCTATAAATACACACACTATACCAACCTGTGCTATAAATACACACACCATACCAACCTGTGCTATAAATACACACACCTACCAAACTGTGCTATATATACCCACACTATACCAACCTGTGCTATATATATACACACACACTATACCAACATGTGCAATAAATACACACACTATACCAACCTGTGCTATATATATACACACACACTATACCAACATGTGCAATAAATACACACACTATACTAACCTGTGCTATAAATATATACACTATACCAACCTGTGCTATAAATACACACACCATACCAACCTGTGCTATAAATATATACACTATACCAACCTGTGCTATAAATACACACACCATACCAACCTGTGCTATAAATATACACACTATACTCACCTGTGCTATAAATACACACACTATACCAACATGTGCTATATATACACACACACACACACACACTATACCACCTGTACTATAAATACACACACTATACTCACCTGTGCTATAAATACACACACTATACTCACCTGTGCTATATATACACACACCATACCAACCTGTGCTATAAATACACACACCATACTCACCTGTGCTATATATACACACACTGTACTCACCTATGCTATATATACATACACTATACCAACCTGTGCTATAAATACACACACTGTACTCACCTATGCTATATATACATACACTATACCAACCTGTGCTATAAATACACACACTATACTCACCTGTGCTATATATACACACACCATACCAACCTGTGCTATAAATACACACACCATACTCACCTGTGCTATAAATACACACACTATACTCGCCTGTGCTATATATACACACACACCTACACTGGCCTGTGCTATATATACACACACACTATACTCGCCTGTGCTATATATACACACACACCTACACTGGCCTGTGCTATATATACACACACACACTATACTCGCCTGTGCTATATATACACACACACCTACACTGGCCTGTGCTATATATACACACACACACTATACTCGCCCGTGCTATAAATACACACACCTACACTGGCCTGTGCTATAAATACACACACCATACCAACATGTGCTTTATATACACACACTATACTCCCCCGTGCTATATATATATATATATATATATATATATATATATATATATATACACACACACACCTACACTGGCCTGTGCTATATATACACAGACACTATACTTGCCTGTGCTATATGCACACACTATACCAACCTGTGCTATAAATACACACACTATACTTGTCTGTGCTTTATATACACACACTGTACTCGCCTGTGCTATATTTATACACACACACACACACACACTATACTTACCTGTACTCCAAATCCACTATACACACCTGTACTGTATATTCACTATACTCGTCAATGCTATAAATACACTATACTCACCTTTAATTATAATGGTCATATAAAACAGAATGAAGAAAAAGAAAAAAAAACATCTGAATCATATTGATAACAAACAATATCTGATATTAGATATTAAAACATTGCCATAAGGCTTTTACGATTTAAATGATTTTCCAAACCATGGTCTGATGATTTTATTTATGGAACTCCAGAAGAACAAACCGTCTAGCTGACATTTGACTAATGGGCTAAAAATGTTATTCAATAGCAGAATAACTGCCCCAGAATTCGGGTGCTCCACATATCTGAACTGCTTTAAACCGTTGCTTTGTGCTGCAAACCCACTGTCTGGAGCTAACCTTCTCAAACAGACACAACTCATCTGAAGCCAAAAAGGGGTTTAACCTTGCTTGAAGTAAAATGATTTTGGTCAAATGTCTTCAATAGAAAGCCAGGAAAGAATTTCCCCCGACATAATGGCTATGATTATTCCGGGCAGGTCATTACAGATCATCATGTCTAATCTCAGACACTTGATAAGTGCAGTTGGACTGCTTGCTCAGCTTTTTCAGCTTCCGTGTGACTGTACCTCCCCCTAGTGGGTCATGTGGGTTAGAGCTGAGGTGGAAGGTTGAGTCCCAGATAACTCTGTATGGTCTTTCCATTGCTCTAGAGTCTAAATATTTAAATGTGCCCACAGCAAGACTACACCACTGGCTGGGTGACCCAAAAGCCACTACTGTACAGCATGTTGTCTAATGTTCTCAGTTAAGCAGTTAACCTCAGTTTACTCTGGCCCAAAATCAAGCCAGCTCAATAACAGAAGAACTGCTTCTATTGGATATTCCTCTTTATACTTTGAACTCCATATTAGAATTGTGCCCTTAATTGTTCACTGAGGTTAAAAATGTGTGTAGTTTGTTGTAAAAAAAAAAAAATCTCACTGGACTTCTTAACATTTACGGCATTTAGCTGACGCTCTTATCCAGAGTGACTTACAAGGTATCACAGACTTGGGCTAACGTAGTGATAGGAGTCTTGCCCAAGGACTCTTATTGGTCTAGTGCAGCATAGTCACCCAGACTGGGAATCGAACCCCAGTCTCCCACATGGTGTGGCAGCTTACTGGCTGGTAATGGTGCGCCACACCAACTTCTTATGGAGATTGTGATAGGAACCAGTGGTCGGGGCTACAACTCAAATGTAGCTGCACTGACCTTTAATTCTTATGGACTATTTACATTTCTTGCCATTGTATTTTAAAGCCAAAGATCACACTGTGTGGGCTAAACTAAAGAAATTGCATTTTTTGATGTAAAATGAAGCCTAATCTGAAGCCTACTTAATTAACAAAACTCAAAGCACTACATGGAAACCACATGTTTAAAAATGTTACTTGGCACACATTATATATATATATATATATATCACATTTTACAATCATAAAAACATTAAACTGTCTGACTGGAGAAAAGTCGTCTAATTCTTCTAAAGAAATCCCAATAAAACATTGATTACAGTCCTACAACTGCTGGCTGGGTCTGTGTTTAGCTCTCAACACTGAATAGATCAATTGGTCACAACATTGTGATCTTAAAGTCAGCATATTCATAATATTCATTTTCTTTAATAACTGGGAGACTTTGAAGCTTAGAGAAGATTCTTGAATGTCTGGTTTCTGTCCCCACTGCTGTGAATAACTCTGACCCTGTCTAATTCTCCAGGAGAGGGCATCGTACATTGTTTTCATCTCAACAGATTAATTATGCAGGAAGAGACAGTGATGGTAGAAATAATGTAATGTACCCATTTCCCCTTACTTCAAATGTAGTCAAGCACCTAAGAAAGGTTGTATGTCCAAAGTTTGCTTCTTTATTTTCTTGTGGTGAAGCTATGAAGGTTAAGTGGTCTCCAACCCTGCTCCCAAAGAGCTCCCTTCCCACTGACTTTGGATCCAACTGTAATCCACCTCATCTGATCTAATTACTGTCTTCATTTGGCTGAATTGGGTTTTATATAAGAGCTGGAGTAAAAATGGTTGGATACCACTCTAGTGGAAGCTTGTAGCTTCCAATGTTAGCATCAGTCCAAAAGGGTTAGGATTGCTACACATTGCGATCGCACCCTGCTAATGATCGCATTAGTCTGGGGAATGGGGAATTTTAGGAATGCTCACTGCCACTGCCAACAATAGAAAAGCTGTGATTGGTTATGCAGCTCATTTGCATATCAGTGAAATCAGAATGCCATGGGTCAGCATGACACAAAATGATATTTTGTGCAGCCCTACCATCCTAAAAGAGAAGGCAAAAGGGTCCTTCTTGTTATACTGGTATGGCTTTTGAGTCAAATCGTTTTGCTGTTGCTACGCCCGAGGACGACACATGCAGCAACCAACCTCTAAACACTGGCCTATATTGTGTTTTCCAGAGACAAAGGCATACACTGTGATTGGACCAGGTCAATGGTGATATGCTTTTCGACAAGGAGCACTTCAACATGCTTCTTAGCAGAAGAGGATACATTATACATTCAGTTTGACAAAAATAAGGAGACGTTCTTCAATTCTTGACATTTTCCAGCAGTTTTGTATTATCGCCCAGCTACAATGTGGAGAATTTGCTAAATCAAGTTATATATTTAAAGTGCTCACTAAATTCTGCTACTTTTAAAATGTTAGACAGAGTACATAAGCAACTATAATATGTTATCTACTGGGGGACAATATCAGATACACCATATGTAGCAAAGTATTGGGACACCTGCTTATTCATTGCTTCTTCTAAAATGAAGGGTTATCAAAAAGGTGTTTGTCCTGCAACAGTCCAGGGAAGGTTTTCTACTAGATTTCAGAGCACTGCTGTGAGAATGTAAGAGCATTAGTGAGCTCAGGATGTTGGACGACCATCACCGCACCTCATCCTCAGAGAATACAGTTCCGCTGCTCCACAGCTCAATGCTGGGAGCCTTTATACCCCTCTAGCCCACGCCTGGCGTTAAGCATGGTGCCAATGGATTCTTATTTATCTGCTGCAGAGAGTCCTATTCTATAGACAATACTTCTCTTCGCAATGGACAAGCTACGTGTTTGCATTTGGGTACAACTTTAAATAGCTGAACGCATTAATTAGAAGGGGTGTCCACAAACATTTGGACTTATAGTGTAGCAGTGAATTGTCTGTAAACCTATGCTACAACATTACTGCAACCTAATGACTTTAGAGGGGAACCACGTCAGCTGGGAGAGTTGACACGGTCACTGCTGCCACAACCTCTGTTTTTGACGGTTTCATCTGATTGTCTATCCAGACATCAGAGTGAACGTACTGTCCACAGGTCGGAAACGTTGGCTGAGCAATCAACACAGTAATATCATGCTCAGCAAACCTTTCTGCAATCGGTTTGGCAATGTGGGAAGGTGCTAAGTACAGCTGGAAAAGAATATCTGCATAAAGCTTGTTAGCAGATGTAAGCATGTGCTCTAAAGCCTCCTGGTAGACGCTGTGTTGACTGTGGACTTGATTTTGGTCACAGTGGAGAAACATCAGCAGATGACACGGCACACTACATCATCACAGACTGTGGAAGAATGTGCAAGTTGTAGCTCCACCGCTCCTGGAGACCTTCTTCATGCATGAACACCAGCCTCAGGCCAAGTTCTTGAACCGACTTTTCTTGACAATCTCCTCAAGGCTGCAGACATTCCTGCTGCTCGTGCACCTTCTCCTACCACGTTTTCCCCTTCCTGACAACTTTCTATTAATATGCTTTAATAAAATCACAGCCATTTCAGCAATGACCTTTTGGAGGGTGTCAGTGATCGTTCTTCTGGACAACTGTGTAATAAGAATGAATTCTGCCCTGCGGAAGCCCAGGCGTCGCCTTAGGGTACTCCGTTCAATTAGTACACACTGTATCACATAAGCAACTTCTACTACTGTTCGGTTATAGAATGCAACCACTAGCAAGAGGCCTACCCCTTTATAGGATAGGCTGCAAGGGTGTTTGTACTATGAAAGGCATTACGAAGTAGTGGAGGTGCACTGCGCCACTGCACCACGCTAATTTGGTCTACATATCCGAACATAAGGATATAATGTGTCCATGTTCACCTTATATTAAAGGTATGCTTGCTGGTCATAATGTATTGGCAATATGCTGAAACAGGTCTATACAGCTGTTTTAAGTCACAGGCTATGAAATACTGTAAACTAACGTTTATATAATCAATTATATAACTTGTTTTTCTTGAGGGTGCTGTTATCAACCACTGGAATTAAGGGTCAAGGGAAGACTGTGCCTGGTGGGAGCGGTTGGCTCCCGCCCCGTCCACGCATAGTTCTTCGTTTTGTTAAAGATATAAGGAACAGGGTTCCACTTTTTCTGGGGAGAGTCGACTTAGTGGAACTGCAGGTCCAGCTCTGTGGTTTACTGAGAAGGCTGTCTTGTACTAGGATCGACGGACTTTGTTTGTGTTGATTGTGAAATTAAAAGGGACCTTTTTAAACAGAACCTCTGGTGTGAAACCTGAGTTAATTGACGATCCCCAAGACTGTGGTTGTGTATATTGAACAAGGCTATGACATTATTATTTACGGTCTGGATAGTAATTTACTCAAACTCCAAATAAAATATTCAAATATGATGAGATACTGGATTTTCCCCTTTTCAGTACAGTATAAAACCCTTTTTTTAAATTATGCACAAATATTCAAAGTTCTGTTATTCGTCTCAAAAGGCAGTCTGAGGTGTGCTAGAAAATACAGATTCAATGTGAGTTTAGTTTTGCGCTTTATTAGAAATCCAAACTGGGAATCCTCAATAATAATATTCTATTAGTAAATAAACTCTAGGTTTTTCTGTCAGTTTTGTAAGTGGAGAGTTGGAGAGGCAGAATACTGGAAGACAAGTCAATACAAGTATACTGATAATACAGAACAGGCAAGTTCCTAAAACCACCTCACAACCCTCAAAAAAACAACGATAACTCAAGCAAAGATTCCAGAAGAAAATGTAGCTTGCGATACATTTCTGTTTCTCTCTTTACAGCAACTCTGTGATGTTCTTTAACTGTTTTTAGATGCCTCGTTTTAATTTTATTGTTTACAACAATGTAAACAAAGCAATTACAACCCCTGTAACTAGAACCTTTGTAGTTCTTGCATGTATAGCTGTGCGAACCTATACAATGTACGGTACCTTTATTTAGTTTTCCAGCAAGTTGTAGGAAGACCATTATGTTGCTGTAAATGATTAGGAACCTTCTCACAGAACTTCATCATTAAATGTAATCATTGTTAAATAACATCATAATGTGGCACTTTCATTTTCATATGGCAAAGTACAGTAGCAACCAAGTATGAAGGCTCAAAACTGGGACCAGGCAAATCTCTCAAAGCAGCATTCAGGACCATCTGCTCGTTCTATATCCCAGCAAGACCTTCTAAGCTGCTCCACTTAGCAGCTCTCCATTAGTGTTGACCTAAGAACAGCATCTCCTCAAACCAAACCATGGCCTTTACTATGGTAAGAGAAAACATGAAAACAGGTCCAAGATCAGTGCAAAATGGCAAAACGTCAACACCATCAGTCCGACAGCAAAAAAACACTAGTTTGCCGGCAACCTGGCACTTCCTTCCAGTATTACAAAATAATGTTTAGTAGTGTGTTCCACAAAAATAGACTAAGCGGGCGTCTCTTTATTAGTCCAACAGGAAATCAGGTCTGTGGTACCCAAAAAGGCTAAAGTCACCCTGGTAGCGAGCGTAGAGGCGGCGAACGTCCCGCTTGCCGATCCCAGAGAAGTAGCGCTCCACCTTGGTCCGGTTGTAACGGGTTATGCCAGGTGGGATAGTTGGGTAGGACACCAGATCCGCGATGCCGGCAGATTTCAGAATATATGGCGCGTCGCGCTCCAGAGTCTCGTGGTGCCCGACCACATTGTACGCAATGTCGCAAGGAGCGCAAAGTTCAGTGTAGGTTAACCAGTGAATGATGTGGTCACCAAACTGCCGGTCCAAGTGCTGGCGGCCAGGCTCATCGCCTAGGTAGCGGACAAAGTCCTCAAAGTGCAACCCTGCACTTTCACCAGTGTCGCGGTGACTTTTACGGTACTTGCGTATAATGGCAGGAGCTATGTTGTGCTTGTACCATGGCTCGAAGCGCGGGTTCTTCACAAACTTGTCCTTGAAGGCAGATATGAGGCGCTCGAAGGGGTCTCTGACAATGAAGAACTTGAAGTATGTGTGTAATCTGAAACAGCATTTAGGAGACAAAGTAAGCAAGCAAGTACTACTTTTCTTACCTTACCTAATATAGATAGCCCTGATGTTACAGTGCAGCCAGGTGGTCCTTGTAAACTATTATTTTACCGCAAGTTGTATAGCTTTTACAGCAAAATCATTATCTGGCATGTCAGGGATACAGTAGACCAAGCTGGAATTGGTTCACGTCAACAGATATATGTGAAAAATTCCAATAATACAGCCGTGCTTGAAGAAAACATGTTTGTGAAGCTGGTAGGTGCTCACAACTGGTCACCACCGATTAAGATTAACAGGAGAAGGGAACTAAGCCAGCATTTCCACCCAAAGAGAGCTCTGTGCTGAATTTGTGCTGCTGTTAAGATTCAATCTCAGGATCCATATGTAGTAGTAATGTTCCAGCGATTAATTCATAAAGTGCTATTTTGAACAATTATATAAAATATACAGGAAATGCAGCTTTTAGTTATGTAGTAGACATAAGTATAGAAGTGTCTGGACCCATACTCTAAGATCAGAATCCTAATGTACTAAGATGAGCATTTCTACCCTGAGTCTATGTCTTGGAATAAACAGGTACTACTTAAAACGACAATTTTTGTCCCTATCCTCTTTTGAACAGGTGAAGAAAAACAGCATAGGTCTTATTTACAGACTGTAAGCCTAGCTTAAGAATAAAACGTACCTTTCAGTGATGTCTGTGTCACTCATAGAGGACAGGCGAGGTAAACCATTTCTCTCGTGGTCATGGACCACATTCTCAGGTATATCTTCAACCTTGGAGAACTTTCCTAAAAGATCCAGAATCAAGACACGGACGGTTACACAATCTGTCAACATCTGAAGAGAAGTGTTAGGGCTGCGGTGTATTCGATATCAAGCACAGTGTGTGTGTGTGTGTGTGCATACACAACTAGCTGCTATGCAAGCACTGGTCGAATAGGTCGTTTTTCTGCAGGACTAACAGGTATATTCTACATCCATCCATCTTAGTAGATTTTGTATGGCAGGTTAAACAATGAACAGGAAAACAGCTGAGGAGACAAGATTACAGTTTATTGACAGAGATGGTAGCTACAACAGTGGCTGTTGTCATGGTATGTTCAGACTGCTGCTGGCTACCCTTTTTGGATGGAATTAATATTAAATATTGTGATCATTTAAATTTTTGATGATTATATAAATTATTCTCTTTTGGCTTTCTGTCATGTCCCACAGTCGGCATGTAGATTTCATGATGCTTCATTCAGTTCAGCATTTTCCATACCTCAAAGCCCCCGAGAACACATTCTGATATACAAAAAAAGTCCAGCACATCAGAATATGTTCTCAGGTAAATCTTAGGTACATCGGTACCTAACGGTATGGAAAATGCTGAACTAGATCATGTATCATTAAAGGTATTTGTAAAATACTACATACAAGTTCAAACAGAAAACTCAAAGCAGAAATATGACCTCTCTGACTACGGTCTGGGTGTGGTCTGAATATTCTAATAAACACACTTGACCAACAGCCATTGTGGGTTCAATACCCGGGTTTGGCGAACAGCCACTGTTAGGCCCTTGACCATCTCTGCTCCCCGGTGCCACAGCAATAGCTACCCACCGCTCTGGGCATGTGTGCTTTCTATATAGCTGTGTGTGTTTGCTTATTAGTGTGTAGGTATGTGTTCACTGATTGCACATATAGCTAAAATCAAGTACACCACAGCCCGAACGCCACACAAAGCAGCCTACAATTAGCCCAAGGCTTGACTGCAGCTAATAAGATCATGTCATTTAGCAATCAGTTATGTACGTTTTTTTTATTTTTTTATCCGATTTTATCCGGACTGCCAATTATCCAACCCCTACATAATCTGCACCCCCCATAACACAAGATGCCCCATCACCAGTGTGGACGGACTAGCACATGCCCCCTTTAACACGTGCGCAGTCAAGCCACTTATTTTTCGGACTGACACGCCCGGAGGGAAGCACCGCATACCCGGCTCTAACGCACCAACCTGCAGACGTCAGTGATGGCCAGTACCGCCCAGTACCGCAACGAATCGGTGTGGGGAGAGAGCGCCATCTACCCACCCTAAAGAGAGCAAGACCAATTGTGCTCTCTCTGGGCCTCGGCTGCCGATGGCTAGCAGCATGACCGGGTTTCAAACCAGCGATCATCTGATCATGGTGACAGTGCCTTGGTCTATTATGTTCATAACATGGTTAATTGCAATGTATTTCACTGCAGCACTGGAACCTTTTTAAGCACAACAACACTAGAAAAATCTCCCTTATGGGTGCTTTAGGACTCTATATACACTGAAAGTGCATACTAAATAAATCTCACCATTGAGAACAATGAGGACCTTCTTCCACTGTGTGTTGCCCACTTTGGGGGTCTGGCAGAAAAGGATCTTGTGTTTGTCGCAAACAAAGATGCGGTCGAGGACAAACTTGCGCAGTGGAGTGTGAGTGAGATTCCAGAGAGAGGAGTTCCTGCAAACGCTGGACAAAAGCTGCAAACGCTGCACGGTTACAGCTTGCCAGTCTGAATGCTCGGCTTCAGTCGGACCACCTGAGGACTACACAGAGACAGATGTTTGAATTCTTTATGTAACTATTACAAGTCCTTATGAAACGGAAAGTACGGGTGACCACCATTACCTATTAACTATACAACTGGAGGTTATATGTGGCAAATAATACAATTTCTTAGTAAACCAGCAGAAACCTCCCTCGATTCCCAAAACAGGGACTCACACACAGACAAGCGAGGTGCAGAGAATTTGGACCTGTACACTGAAAAGCTGACTCACTGCTGGAGACGGCTGCGATGCTGGCTTCTGTATGAGCTGCTCAGGTAGATGTTTCACAGTCTTTATGGACGGAAAGGTCCAGTTCAGCATTTCAGTCCTTCCCCCATAGTCTGAAAAACAGAACGTGTGCAACTCTCACATCATGTATTCACCTCCAAAGCTTTCAGACAACTATTTGAATAAAAGTTTATCCTGCTTTTTTGGAGTAAGTGTCTAGACTGTCTAGTTAAAGCTTCCTATTAGATTGTGGAGCATTGCTGTGAGGATCTGATTGCACTCAGCAACAAGGTCAGGGGACGATCATAACCCCACCTCATCCCCAACTCCCCAGCTGATCCCAAAAGGTATTAGATTAGAACAGATGGAGCACCATCATTCCAGAGGACACAACTCCACAGCAAAATGCATTTATTAGTGTGTGTGCATGTGTGTGTCTGTGTGTGTGTGTATATATATTATATATATATATATATATATATATATATATTTTTTTTTTTTTTTCTTCCCACCAGTCCCTGTTTATTTTACTGTAATGAATGAAACTTTTACTCAATTTTAAATTACACCAAATCATAGTAACAACTCTACCAACAAAACATGCAGATCACGGCATGTAAATTCTGCAGAGCAGCGCGTTACATAAGCAGCCTCTTATTAGCTTAACCTCACAAGCTTAGGTAATGCACAGACACTTTTGTTTTCAATGCAACCTTGACGACACGTACCATCTGGCATTCTGAAGCTGAAGTTGATGAACTTGCTGACAAACATGAGGATGAGCAGCACCCACCCACAAGCACCAACCAACAGCCAGTGACGGCGCATCATTGGGCCATGAAGACGCTGACGGAGCCTGTAACAGAGAAGTGAATGAAGGTTTTCTGAGCATAAAAAGTGCTTTGGTTGTTAACAGTGGGAAAAGCAAGCGCTGGAAATAATAAAAAAGTAGCCAAAGCACTGGAACAACATCTCTTACCCTTTAATAAAGTAAAGTAAATATAAAATGAGCTTCCCTGCAAATCCAGAACCCCTCGCCGTCAACATGAACTACAAGCAAAAAGGACTGTGAACGCCTGTTTTCTCATGAACTGCCTCTCATGAACTAAGGTGGGGCATAGCAAGACTAGGATGTGACTAATGTCTACAAACCGAAGCCAATTCTCTGCTCACAGCCTTGACAGTTAGCCATAGGCCGGTGCTCAACACTGAAAGAGGGCTGTTTGGGTACTGAATACTATGCTCATGGCCTTCAGGTCTTCAAGACGCCAGTTTCTGGTCCTGGATTTTGCAATCACAGGTTAGCTCACTGAACCGCTGTGAAACTAGTTGACCACTTGGTATCTCACCTACAAGTGATTACAACATCCAGGACTGGAAATGGGATTCAACGTCTGCATCTGAAGACCTTCAGTCTGTGGGATGCTTTCTGGTCAATTTCATGACCCTAGCACTGCCCTAAAGTAGCCCTGTAGACTACAACAGGTTCATGAAAAGCCTGGCAAGAAAACCACATTAAAGATTTCTCCAAACTACAACAGAGAAGTGGCTCAATGGGCATTACCTTGAACTTGCTGATAACTGCAGATACCATGATACTGCAGATCTAACAGGGTTGTGGGTTCGATTCCCGGGCTTGGCAAGCTGCCACTGTTGGGCCCTTGAGCAAGGCCCTTTACCCTCTCTGCTCCCCGGGCGCTGGAGTTGGCTGCCCACCGCTCTGGGTGTGTGTGTGTGTGTGTACTCACTGCCCCTAGCTCACTAGTGTGTGTGAGTGAGTGTGTGTTCACTACCACAGATGGGTAAAATGCAGAGGACACTGACAAATACGTGCACCTTTACCTTTACCTTCTAAGCAGCTGCATTTTTACATTAACAGTAATTCCACCAATTCATCCAGACGTCTGCAGACTTACACAGCCAGGTTCCCAAATAATTCAGAGCAGTCTGTGTCAGCCTGTAAAACCAGACCATCTGAGGAGTTCACTGCTTCTCTAAAAACATCATCAGACAGTTCCTACATGCAGATATGCTGCCTGATGTCTGAGACAACGTCTGTCAAAGGCTTTGGGATGAAGTACACTGTGGTTCACTGTGATGAAGGCGCTTCCGGGGGAGGGCAAGTCACTAAACGTTGGTCACTAGCTAAGTAGACAGCCTCACTGACCCAGTGGACCTAAGACGTGAACTAACAGGGTAAATGACTTCGTTGGCGTCTTCATAGCTGAACGATGTAGAATTTGGACAAAGTAGGGGGGAAATAATCCCATAAAATCCCTGAATTTGATGAGGTTAGTGTTGACTAGCGTAGCTACCAGCTAGCTGTCTAGCTAAGGTTGCAAAAATATTGCAAGAGTACATTTCCCACTGCCTGTTTTTTTTTTTTTTAACATTAAGCCATTCATCTGACAGCTTTATTAGCGTTTCTGTCTGAATTAGTCCTTTTTAAGAGACTAACGTAAACACAACTTGCCCTGAAACCCAGGCTTTGACAACAGCGCCTGCACTTAGCGCTAGCTAGTGCTAGCTAACTACTAGCTCCTCTCGAAGAAACGCAGCCATATAAAATAGCTATGCTAACAGTTTTATCTCATTTAACTTCATTTAACTTTAATAAATGTGGTAAATTTGAGTAGTTAGCGCTAAAGTAATTCAAAAGGAAATATCTAGCTATCAGTAAACACACTGTCGAGCTCTGCTAGCTAGCAAATTAGCCAGCTAGCCACTTTTTAACCGACGCTACGCCAGTTTCTAGCTAACAGACATTCATCTTCAACACACGGAGAATAAGATATATGGCGAATATTCGTAGCAGTTATTCAATAAAAACAGACTTCCAGCGAAATGAGGAGCACTACGTGCACTTATACAGATCAACAGAGAGAGGGAGGCAGGCAGGCGGTCAGTGCAGCAGCCCACAGCCCGCTCCTGTTACTGACAAACAGGCGGCTTTTACCTTCAGTGAAAATCACAGCTGCTCTGCCTCATATCCGGACATCTCCCGTCGCCCCGTTGATGCGACACATTCAGCGATTTCCAGAGTATTGCGGGCATTTTCCCCCACAGGCCGCTGCTGGATGATGGTAACGGTGATGATGAGCCTCCTGTCATCATGACCAGGGAGAAGGTGAACCGCGCCCTCTGGCGCTGGAAGAGAGCATGACCGCCTTCACCGTTCACTCGAGCTACTCCTCAGGTTTAATTTGCCCATTAAATTCATACCATATAACCCACAGTCCCACATAATTACAGTCATTTCCCAGCAATTTACACTGCAGTTTACTTCAGTTACACTAAACTTCTATAATGTAAGAAAGTTCACCTTAATTTAACTCTAATCCTCTCCCAATCTCAACCCTAAACTCTAACCTAATCCTCACCCAATCTCAACCCTAAACTCCAACCTAACCCTCACCCAATCTCAACCCTAAACTCCAACCTAACCCTCACCCAATCTCAACCCTAAACTCTAACCTAACCCTCACCCAATCTAAACCTAAACTCCAACCTAACCCTCTCCCAATCTCAACCCTAAACTCCAACCTAACCCTCTCCCAATCTCAACCCTAAACTCCAACCTAACCCTCACCCAATCTCAACCCTAAACTCCAACCTAACCCTCTCCCAATCTCAACCCTAAACTCCAACCTAACCCTCACCCAATCTTAACCTAAACTCCAACCTAACCCTCTCCCAATCTCAACCCTAAACTCCAACCTAACCCTCTCCCAATCTTAACCTAAACTCTAACCTAACCTTCTCCCAATCTCAACCCTAAACTCTAACCTAACCCTCTCCCAATCTTAACCTAAACTCTAACCTAACCTTCTCCCAATCTCAACCCTAAACTCCAACCTAACCCTCTTCCAATCTCAACCCTAAACTCCAACCTAACCCTCTCCCAATCTCAACCTGAACTCCAACCTAACCCTCACCCAATCTCAACCCTAAACTCTAACCTAACCCTCTCCCAATCTTAACCTAAACTCTAACCTAACCTTCTCCCAATCTCAACCCTAAACTCCAACCTAACCCTCTCCCAATCTCAACCCTAAACTCCAACCTAACCCTCTCCCAATCTAAACCCTAAACTCCAACCTAACCCTCTCCCAATCTCAACCCTAAACTCTAACCTAACCCTCTCCCAATCTCAACCTTAAACTCTAACCTAACCCTCTCCCAATCTAAACCCTAAACTCCAACCTAACCCTCTCCCAATCTAAACCTAAACTCCAACCTAACCCTCTCCCAATCTAAACCTAAACTCCAACCTAACCCTCTCCCAATCTCAACCCTAAACTCCAACCTAACCCTCTCCCAATCTCAACCCTAAACTCCAACCTAACCCTCACCCAATCTCAACCCTAAACTCCAACCTAACCCTCACCCAATCTCAACCCTAAACTCCAACCTAACCCTCTCCCAATCTCAACCCTAAACTCTAACCTAACCCTCTCCCAATCTCAACCCTAAACTCCAACCTAACCCTCACCCAATCTCAACCCTAAACTCCAACCTAACCCTCTCCCAATCTCAACCCTAAACTCTAACCTAACCCTCACCCAATCTCAACCCTAAACTCTAACCTAACCCTCACCCAATCTCAACCCTAAACTCTAACCTAACCCTCTCCCAATCTTAACCTAAACTCTAACCTAACCCTCACCCAATCTCAACCCTAAACTCTAACCTAACCCTCTCCCAATCTTAACCTAAACTCTAACCTAACCCTCTCCCAATCTCAACCCTAAACTCCAACCTAACCCTCTCCCAATCTCAACCCTAAACTCCAACCTAACCCTCTCCCAATCTCAATCCTAAACTCTAACCTAACCCTCACCCAATCTCAACCCTAAACTCTAACCTAACCCTCTCCCAATCTTAACCTAAACTCTAACCTAACCCTCTCCCAATCTCAACCCTAAACTCTAACCTAACCCTCTCCCAATCTCAACCCTAAACTCCAACCTAACCCTCTCCCAATCTCAACCCTAAACTCCAACCTAACCCTCACCCAATCTCAACCCTAAACTCTAACCTAACCCTCACCCAATCTCAACCCTAAACTCTAACCTAACCCTCACCCAATCTCAACCCTAAACTCTAACCTAACCCTCTCCCAATCTCAACCCTAAACTCCAACCTAACCCTCTCCCAATCTCAACCCTAAACTCCAACCTAACCCTCTCCCAATCTCAACCCTAAACTCTAACCTAACCCTCTCCCAATCTAAACCCTAAACTCTAACCTAACCCTCTCCCAATCTCAACCCTAAACTCCAACCTAACCCTCACCCAATCTCAACCCTAAACTCCAACCTAACCCTCACCCAATCTCAACCCTAAACTCCAACCTAACCCTCACCCAATCTCAACCCTAAACTCCAACCTAACCCTCTCCCAATCTCAACCCTAAACTCCAACCTAACCCTCTCCCAATCTCAATCCTAAACTCTAACCTAACCCTCACCCAATCTCAACCCTAAACTCTAACCTAACCCTCTCCCAATCTTAACCTAAACTCTAACCTAACCCTCTCCCAATCTCAACCCTAAACTCTAACCTAACCCTCTCCCAATCTCAACCCTAAACTCCAACCTAACCCTCTCCCAATCTCAACCCTAAACTCCAACCTAACCCTCTCCCAATCTCAACCCTAAACTCCAACCTAACCCTCACCCAATCTCAACCCTAAACTCTAACCTAACCCTCACCCAATCTCAACCCTAAACTCTAACCTAACCCTCTCCCAATCTCAACCCTAAACTCCAACCTAACCCTCTCCCAATCTCAACCCTAAACTCCAACCTAACCCTCTCCCAATCTCAACCCTAAACTCTAACCTAACCCTCTCCCAATCTAAACCCTAAACTCTAACCTAACCCTCTCCCAATCTCAACCCTAAACTCCAACCTAACCCTCACCCAATCTCAACCCTAAACTCCAACCTAACCCTCACCCAATCTCAACCCTAAACTCCAACCTAACCCTCACCCAATCTCAACCCTAAACTCCAACCTAACCCTCACCCAATCTCAACCCTAAACTCCAACCTAACCCTCTCCCAATCTAAACCCTAAACTCTAACCTAACCCTCTCCCAAGCTCAACCTAAACTCTAACCTAACCCTCTCCCAATCTAAACCTAAACTCTAACCTAACCCTCTCCCAATCTAAACCTAAACTCTAACCTAACCCTCTCCCAATCTCAACCTGAACTCCAACCTAACCCTCACCCAATCTCAACCCTAAACTCCAACCTAACCCTCTCCCAATCTCAACCCTAAACTCCAACCCAACCCTCTCCCAATCTCAACCCTAAACTCCAACCCAACCCTCTCCCAATCTCAACCCTAAACTCTAACCTAACCCTCACCCAATCTCAACCCTAAACTCTAACCTAACCCTCACCCAATCTCAACCCTAAACTCCAACCTAACCCTCTCCCAATCTAAACCCTAAACTCTAACCTAACCCTCTCCCAAGCTCAACCTAAACTCTAACCTAACCCTCTCCCAATCTAAACCTAAACTCTAACCTAACCCTCTCCCAATCTAAACCTAAACTCTAACCTAACCCTCTCCCAATCTCAACCTGAACTCCAACCTAACCCTCTTCCAATCTCAACCTGAACTCCAACCTAACCCTCACCCAATCTCAACCCTAAACTCCAACCTAACCCTCTCCCAATCTCAACCCTAAACTCCAACCCAACCCTCTCCCAATCTCAACCCTAAACTCCAACCCAACCCTCTCCCAATCTCAACCCTAAACTCTAACCTAACCCTCACCCAATCTCAACCCTAAACTCTAACCTAACCCTCACCCAATCTCAACCCTAAACTCTAACCTAACCCTCTCCCAATCTTAACCTAAACTCTAACCTAACCCTCACCCAATCTCAACCCTAAACTCCAACCTAACCCTCTCCCAATCTTAACCTAAACTCCAACCTAACCCTCTCCCAATCTCAACCTGAACTCCAACCTAACCCTCTCCCAATCTCAACCCTAAACTCCAACCTAACCCTCTCCCAATCTCAACCCTAAACTCCAACCTAACCCTCTCCCAATCTCAACCTGAACTCCAACCTAATCCTCACCCAATCTCAACCCTAAACTCTAACCTAACCCTCACCCAATCTCAACCCTAAACTCTAACCTAACCCTCTCCCAATCTTAACCTAAACTCCAACCCAACCCTCTCCCAATCTCAACCCTAAACTCCAACCTAATCCTCTCCCAATCTCAACCTAAACTCCAACCTAACCCTCTCCCAATCTCAACCTAAACTCCAACCTAACCCTCTCCCAATCTCAACCTGAACTCCAACCTAACCCTCGCCCAATCTCAACCTGAACTCCAACCTAACCCAATTTTAACCTAAACTCTAACCCTCACCCAATCTTAACCTTAAAACTCTAACCTTACTACTCCATCAAAACCTAACCTTCTGGTCCTCATCCAAAGTCTTACCACATAGTTTGTAAGCATCTGTAGATAATCTAAAGTGCTCTATAAAGTACTACATGCTATTAATGTTACCCTGCTAAAATTGATAATCATTAATGCTACTCTGCTGAACTTTAACAATTTACGGTATTCATTGATGTTACTCTGCTATAATTCAGTAATTTACTTGAAATGTTAATGTTTAATTCAGGTCATTCTTAAAGTTAGAATAAGTACTGATACCTTTCTAAAATCCAGTCATTTAGAACAATCAGTAATGTTATAACTGGTACTGATATATTGACATGTATGGAGGTAGTCTGCTAAAATGTAGTAATTTAGAACTATTTGGAGTAATGGAGGGGTAAGTAGTTTGATCCCTTTGTAGTTTTAGTTTTTGGAAGTTGTTGATACATTTGTTTCCACCATTGGAGACACTGACCCTCTTTCAAAAAAACATTTTAGTACAAAGGTTTGACAACAATAACAAGTTATAATAAATAGAAGTGCAAAAGCCTTATATCATTTACTTGCAACAAAGTCAGGGTACTCAATACATTTAGCTCTGCAGCAGCTTAGATAAACTAGGTAGTGGATATTAATTGTAAATGCTGGCTGTCCTTGAGAAGAGCTTTGGAAATGGTTAGGCTAGCTAAGTTGTAAAATTTCATGTTTTATGTCCAGATAAATAGCTTTACATATTTTCAATCATTTCATTGTTTTGCACAGCATCAAAAACATTGCAGGCTGGAAAATACAGGGTATAGAGCAATAAAAAGAAAAAGTCCACCAGTCAGTCAGTCATTGTCAAAGCATTACTTTTATTTCTGTTGTCATTTTAAAACAGACGGGGCATCAAAGTTATGAAGCAAGTAGCACTTGGTCACTGCATCCCACAGATAACGTGGGGGCTGCCATTTCTAAAGCCATACTCACGTAAGAAAATAGGAGCCTTCGTGTACTGTATAAACGAACCCAGGCAAAGCCCCAGTCTTTAGCCATTCCTGAGCCAGAGTTTTCATTCTGTCCTTCGCTTCGTTCCTGTCGGTAGGGGTTGCGCTTCCATGCTGATCTGGAGTCAGTTTTGCTGTAATGGTTCTGTAATGGAAGCCTTAATTACTTGAAATATGATTCAGTAAACAGTTCAAAGGGACGGTCACCAGTGAGCAGTGATGGTGAAGCGCTTGGTTTGAAACACTGAAAAGTCAAGGTTCTAAAAAAAGAGCCAGGGATGCACCTTGATCTTGTAAAGGTTTAGGGGACACTGCTAATCTAGGTGGTTTTAGCATCAGTTTAATTTCTAAAGTTGACTGGCATCTATAGACCCAACCTGAGCCCAACTGGACCCAACAAAATATTGGGTTTCTGGCCAATTTTACATGGCTTAGTTTTCTTTTTATATGGTCTATCTGTATCTATCTAGGTTTTAAACTGACCAGTACCAGTCAGACCTCTCAAACCTACAAGTTGGGTTCGGGCCTCACTTTCAAGGCTGTGCAGACCTTAATAGCATAGATGCTGGCATTGGCCCAGAATTGCAATACTGATTCATTCCCAGTTGGGATCTTTATTTTTAAGAGTATGGCAGAGGTTTCTAGATGGGACAGCAGTACCAAGGACAGTTCATGTGGAGAGATTCTGTAATGAATCAATTAAGCCACTTTGTTTTACGGTTGGGATTGGTCCGTCTTCAAATCAACATGAAAGGCAAGCCAACCTACGACTCTTAGCCAAAGGCAAAGCGCTGATCAACAGGTTTCCTAACAGAATGAGACGAAACATTTTTGTGCTGAACATACCAACACAACACCCAGAGCGCATAGCTTCTGTACGGTCTCCCGTAACGTAAAATTAGTGTTGACTTCATGCAATGCCTATATAGGAACCGTTAGGACGTGTAGAGCGTGCTGTAGACATCAGCTATGAATCTAAACTTAAGTCTTCTTGATTCTATACTCCGGCAATTTCAAGACCATTAAACGGTCATACGCAGTCCAGGAATCAAGAACAGATACAAAGCCCAGCTGCCACAGGTCACAGCAGCATGCTAATGTTATCTGAAACAGTCTGTTAGCCATGTGATGTAGTCCAATTGTAGGTCCTTTTTCACATTTTTTTATTTTTACATTTAAAATATTGATTGAATGGTCAGCATCTCCACTGAATGATGGGTCATATTCTCATGCTGTTACTTCTAAATTGGGCATTTCTAAAAGGCTTAGCCAGGCCAGTGTGCAGAAGTTCTGAGCTCGCTAGATATCCTAAGCTCAAAGTTTTAAGCTTGTCTAATAAACGGAAAGGGCAGGGACATCCAGTAACTATTGGACAGGACAAATGCTTTTGGCTTAATTGACCCAACTTGAGACTTCTGTTTTGTAAATACAAAAAATTAAAATAAAAAAAAGCCCATCTACAAAACACTGATGGCAAAAAGTCCAGAAAAAGTGACATATTGAGGTATGCATTATGGAAGTGGTAAAATAAAAGACAGCAGCAGAGTCTAAATGAAGACCCATTACTCGTTTCTTACATGTGGTCCGTTTAATGATTGCCTGGACCAAGACAAGTTAAGACATGTCCAAAATTTGCTCCATCAGCTTTTCACTGGTGCTACAAATATAACAGAGCTAACAAGTAATGGACGCTTACACCCTCCCAGGTCAATTTCATTTCTGACCGGACTATCCCCGCAATTTAAGTCAAGACCTTTCACATTTGGACTCGGACTGAGTGTAGGAATTAACCGTTTATCTGACTACTGTCCAGTTGGCTGAAACATTGGTAACATAATGATGGTAATATGGCAAAGATCATCTCTGCAGTGGTGTTTCATTTCTCCTTCCTTTAGAAAACCAAATCTACTTAACACTGAACGGCTGATGAGAGTCTGATCAGAATGACTGCAAGAAGATCTACTAGAAGTAGAACTACTCAACTCAATCTATCCAGGTATATAGAGAAGAAAAGCCAGTTAAAGGAGGTCAGTTACAGATGCTTGTTTTTTTTAGATGTTTCAGCTTATTTTCCTTTACGCTGAAATGAAGAAAAGAAAGAAAGAAAGAAAACCAAAACAACTGAGGATATGAAGTTGGCAGCAAGATCTTTGGTTAAGGCAGAAGCCAGATCCACGCCAGTGATGAACACAAATCTAAATAAATCATGAGGGGGGTGGGTTCATCAAAAAATGTTGAAGTTTCCTTTAAGGGAATGCTAGGAGAGTAATGCTGGTGGGATTTTAAAATGAGCCAGTCACTTGCTATTGGCTACCAAAGACGATTCACTCTTCAGACTCCCACAAAGGAATGATACTGGAATGGTTGACGGTGGAGAAAGAAGGTCCAACCCCTGGTTCTTCTTAAGCTGTCTTTACAGAGGGACGTGGCTGAAAAGGTACGAGACCGATTCACCGTTGTGGGTTCTCCGAATGGCCTCTGCCAAAATCATAGAAATGTCGATGACCTGCAAAACATGCCAGACTGGTTAGTTGGAGTGTGACGTTGCATGGGAACACAAAAATGTGATATTTTGTAAACACGACACAACATTTTCCACTTACTGTTTAAGGTACACTTTTTAAATGTCTAGTGCAACTAACATTTTTTTGCGTTACAGAGGCAGGAGAATACAAAAATAGGAGTCTTGCCAAAGGAGTATTCTGTGGTATGTTTGCCTGCTTATGCAGAGTTCCCACTACACAGTTTTAGCCCTGAATTTCTGCTCACCATCAGAAGTCAAAGAAAAACATCAGTTTGGAGGCAAATCTGTGTTCGCTCAGGGCTAAAAAAAAAAAAAATCGGCTCTTCGACGTAATGTGTGAACTGTTCAAAGATGCGACCTAACCGGCTCGCAGAGTTACAAAATATCTAGCATGCTAAATATCTGTCGGCAAAGCGAAATCCTGTAGTTTAAAAAGTGTCACGACCAAGTTATGACTGGCTGGAGCAAGACACTGCACTCACAGTCGAAGAGAACGCAAGGAGAGAGGAAAGCAGAGGAAGAGTGTTGTGCACAGCATTATGTAGTTCCTATCAGAATACACGGGCATACACTTAACCATAATACCTACATTCTTATTGCCATAATGTATCTCATTGCCATAATGTATTTTTTCAGCATGCAAGCAAATTTAACCGCTTGCTTCTTGCGGACATCCACATACATGGTTTTCGAAAAAAACAAAAACAAATACTTCATTACTTTTATTAATGAGAAATTTTGGTCATCTATACTTTACTGACTTTTTTACTTCTACTCCTCACATTTTCACCCAATCATCTGAACTTTCTACTTCTTGCATTTTAAAATTAGCCGTGTTACTTCTATTTCATTTCAGTTTGTTTTCATTCAGACTTGTCATTGTTAAACAAACAAAAAAACTATCCAGATAAATCGTGCCATCCGATAAGTGACACAGCAGACGTATGTAGAGACTCATGAGAACACGAGTGAAATGTCCCAACTAAGTTCCACATTTACATTCCAATAAAGTTTATTGACCACATGCTTCTGAAGTTCTGACTTTTTGCACCATTACAAAACTTATAGACAACTACTCATCATATTTCCCCCCCATGAGACACATGTTAATGCTCAGTAGTACACAGAGATGCTCCTTTAATATATCTGATATTGCTCAATTTTCAAAGGGCAGATCTGCAGCTGAAACAGGCAGCCTAGTGCAGCCCAAAATCTTTCATTTTAATAGAACATTATCGTCATTACACAAATGTGTTTTTGGGGGAGGTGGGGTAGTGCACTATAGGTCCCTGTGGCGTGGTCTAAGCTTTTCATTCATCCTTCCATTACGTTTACTTTTCTACTTTAAGTAGTTTTGAAACCAGTACTTTTACACTTTTACTTGAATAAAAAGCTTAAGTTGACACTTCAACTTCTATAGATAGTATCTACACCTGAGTAATGAATGTCAATACTTTGACACATTTGGTAGCTGAAGTTGTGCAGAGTGCAAATCACAACGACTTAAACATTCACGATTACAAGTCATAAAGACTTTTTGTATTCATTAAATGTGCACAGTAGTCAAGTATAGCAACACACCCACCTACTGCCATTCCCTCTCCTTTTCTTACAAGTAGTGGTAGCTTCTATTGCTGCTTCAATGACTTACAAGTAGAGACAATGGCCCTTGTTCATCAAAGCTGAATATGGCAGCATATGCAAATGCACCTATGAACATTTCAACTTTTTAAAATAAATTATTTTAAGAATTTGTATAAATGCAACATTTATTACTGCAAAAACCGCACTGTCACAAAAATGGCAGCTTTACAGAGAAGAGAAAAAAAAAATCTGGATCATTTTTGTTGCATTTCTATTGATCCATTTGTCATGAAATGTTGACAATGCAAACAACTGCCAGTTTCACATCATATCGAAAAAGGCAAAAATGACAAAAAAACAAAAACAGAGATACAAGGTCTGTGCATGACCATGACAAATTATGCAAAATATACTGAATAAGAGAATGAATAGCAATTATTGATTACATAATTGCATGTGGAATAGAAATAGGAGGCATAGAAGACTGGTACTCTTTCCGCTCACCTGCGCTCAGACATCAGGTAGTCTGTACATAATTTTGGTTGCTTATATGTGCACATTCCTACAGCTTGATGAACAAGGGCCAGAAATTCTAGGATTGAGAAGTACTGGATAAAAATAACACTCAGCTGAACAGAGTGTTGTGTATACAATCACAACAATAAAGAATAGGTTTCATCTTAATGGGTCATCGCTAACTGCCAAGAGGAAAGAACTGCGGAAAGAGTTTTTCATTACCTGAATTTTGGGACACTGCTTCATCTTCTCCTCTTGTGGAATGGTGTTGGTGACCACCACGGCCTCAAAGGGGGCATTGTTGATGCGCGAGATGGCGGGTCCAGAGAAGATGCCGTGAGTGAGGATGGCATAGACCTTTATTGCACCAGCAGAGATGAGCCTGATAATACAAATCCACACAATGACAAAATGAAAGATGGTGTGGTAGCGGAAACACAATGGCAGAACAGATGGGGGAGGAATCGAGATGAAGAGAAGTATTATGAATTACAAGAGCCCGATCTTATTCATCTATAAAAAGATTATTTTTCATTTTGAATATCTCTGAAGAGCAGAGGGGCATAAATAATGACAGCCATGTAATATTGGATTACTATTAGAGGAAACAGGGAACCATAGAGAACATGAGGAGCCTCTCTCCAAACCACCTACACGTAATAATAAAGGTTCTTTAAATATCTGAGTACGAAGAACCATTTAAAGGTTCACAGAATCATTACTTCATGTTTATATTTACGGGTTCTCTCAATTACAATCATGGTTCCACTTTATGGTTCTCTTATGCTTAACCGTTAGGACTAATTTATATGATGGAGCTTGCACACGTGTATCGACTTACTTATCAGCGGCATGGCAAATGGTTCCGCACGTATCTGCCATGTCATCCACCAGGATGGCCACACGGTCCTTAACATCTCCCACCAAGACCATACGGTCCACCTCATTGGCCTTCTTACGTTCTTTATGGATGAGTGCAAACTCAACGTTGAGACGGTCAGCAATGGAGGTCACCCTGAGGGCACATGACGTAAAAGGTCACCGCCTAAGACTGCTGTAAAAGCCTGAACACCTACGGTCCCATTAATTATCCTGCAGGGTAAAACCATATATCCTCTGCATTCTGCAAAGTGTGAGAGTAATGATTGTCCTGCATGCACAAATGTAATGCTCTTGGCCAGCGTTGGCCTTTTACGCAGCTACCTTTACGGCCCTAAAAATTGGGGGGGGGGGCGTCTACCTTTTAGCACCACCGGCGTCGGGGGACACAATAATGCAGTTTTTCCACTCTGGAATGTTCTCTCGGATCCACTGGAGAACGGCTGGTTCTGCATAGAGATTGTCCACAGCGATGTCGAAAAAGCCCTGTGGAGCGAGGGACAGTGCAATGCACCTATCAGATGACTACACTGTTAACAGGCTTTACGGGCTGTACTGTATGAAGTGGAGTCTACATATCTAGCACACAGTTACACACACTATAAATTCAGTGCATTCAACACTATTAGTAATCAATCATCAGTAATGGCTGAACACTGGGTGACTGGTTGACGCTGCATGGTTTTATAAACCCAATCCACACCTAAATCCAAATCCTGACCTCTCATGTTCATTTAGGGGCACCAAGGCGTATTGTTGGCGAGCAGCGGCCTTGACCAATGTTCACCCACCACCCCCCACCACAAGAAGACCTACAGCCTGTAGTGTGTTAAGCAATAAAATGTAAACAGTGAACTAGGGTTATCTCTGTGTACATTTGCTAAATAATGGTACAAAAGAGAAATACAACCAAACTGAGAATCTCACCAATTTCTTGCTATTTTAAGAGTTTTAAAAACCAACCAATCAATTAATCAATGGAGACAACAATCCATTCATTAATGGACATGTTTCCATATGGAAACATAAAAAGAGCATCATAAAATGCAGCTTTCTTACTTTTTATCCATATTCAAGACATTTGACATATAATTCCCTTACTTTTTTCACCCCATTGTAAAGTGTGTGTTCAATCAAATACATCCCCATTTCTATTCCTTTAAAAGTCAATGTATAATGTATGGCTATATGCAAAATGGAGCAGTGACGCATCATTGCCGTGTCCGGACAAGGTAAAAAATTAAGGGAATGCTGCTTTGTTAAGAGCATCAGCAGATTCAAACTAAAATTATTACATACCAGTTTATCGACTGAATCAGTTCTTGATCATTAAATGTGTAAAATACACTTGCTGTACACATTCAGATTCACACAAGTGATCGATTGTGGTGTGCATGCAGGGTAATGTCCGTGCCATCACACTCCAGTTAGCATTTAGAGGAGAAGTTCTGAAAAGTTCATCCTGAAAAAAGGCATAGCAGCAGCACTGCAGCAACTGCCAAATATTTATTATATTAATATTTAAAATGAAGAAGAAAAGGGAGGTAAAGAGCAAGACCGTGACTGCGCAGTTTACCTGGAGAGTCTTACCTGGATCTGTGAAGCATGGAGATCCATGGTGATGATGTGGTCGGCTCCAGCAACTGAAAGCATGTTAGCAACCAGTTTTGCAGAAATGGGCGCACGACTCTGAAAGGAAAGCAGTTTTCATTATTTATAAGTGCAGAGTACGGCCGCACCATAGGGCCAACATGCTAGTATAGTAACTGAGTAGTGGCTGTACAAGGACATTTTAATGCACAACAATATATCAATTGTTAAAGGAAGGTCTGCGTTATTCAAAAGTGGTTTCATGAATAGTGTATGAACAGAACTGATTAACTGATGGCTCATTTGCATCTTGTAGTTTTTTGTGAGAGCAGCATTACAATTTGGTATTTCACAATTCGACCCAGTGGGCTGATCCAGGCGCATTTTAACGGATCGGGTATTGGCTACTTTAATCCCATTCCAATTCCGAGGCTTTGTGTTAACCACGGCACCATCTGATGTCCTCAAAGTTTGTTATTTAAACCAGCACTAAGGAGCTAATTTAGAGATTTAAGAGATTTGGAAGCTAACCCTAATGCTAATACACACGCACACTATAGAAACCAAATCACAGCATCACATTCACCCACTATAAATCAGTTATTTTATATCACTACACACACACACAGGAAGTGAGTTGGCTGCAGTGTTTGTCTGCAAATTGAAATAGTTTGGGTGTTTTTTAGCACTGTCCTCCAGTAAAGGGTGCAAAACACGTGCTTCCTCACTGCCCTTTTATCAGTGAAGGCAGGGGAGTCGAACAGAGAAAGAATAACAGAAAGCAGCAGACCTCCGTTAACCTCTTACACTTTGACCTCAGCTCTGGACATCAAAGAGTTTGTCAGCTCAATACTGAAGCGCAGAAAAGCTGTTTTTCTCTCCAGTAGTTACCAGCTCTAAAGGTCTATTAAAAGGAAAGCTATGTGCTAGCAGTGTTGTACAATGCCTTTAATACTACAACATGGTAAATAACTCACTACTCTAACCTTCAACGCCAAAACCCTCAACTTCCAATCAGTACATTGTTTAAATACACCATGTTTACATGCTACAGGCAAATCACACTGCTTATGCTAGTCTGGCTGAGACGAAGAGGGGAGTGATCATTATCATATCTAAAACACCATGATCTGATCTGATCTGATCTGCTTTAAACCTGTGATAAACAGGCTGTACTGTCCTTATGACACTTGTTAGAACATGCTGTATGAGGGCCATGTCTACATTTTCTTAACATGTCAAGAGCTGAACTAAGCATTCCTCCAATCTCCTGATAAACAACAATCAGTGCTCAGAGAGACTCCACCAAACTTGCCACCTAAAAAAAAAAACTGTGCGCTCAGCAACACAAAGGAGAGTTTAATCAAATCCATACTGAAAGTTGCTACATTTGTGATTGATGGAAGATAGACAGATAAAATTCCACAACGTCTGCTGAGATGCTTCACAACATCTGCGCAATAGTCCACAAACCAACCAGTGACATCAATAAATGCTCGTCTCCAGATGCAATCAAATCTTCACTGCAAATGCTCCAATATCTAGTATAAAGTGTTCTTGCCTTTACTCCGATAAAAGCCAGATAGACTCTTTTTAAAACCCTTGATTTCGGAAGAAACTATGAATGAGCAGGTGTCCCAATACTTTTGTCCATTTAGACAAGACAAGATGAGCATTTTCCCGATTAGTGTCGGACACAGATGGAATTTGGCCTCCGCCTTTAACCCACCCGTGCTGTGAACACACACACACACACACACACACACACACACACACACACACACACACACACACACACACGTGATCAAACACACACAGTGACCGTGAGCCCACATGAGCCCAGAGCAGTGGGCAGCCATCACTGCGGCGCCCAAGGAGCAGAGAGGGCGAAGGGCCTTCCTCAAAAGCTCGACAGTGGCAGCGTGCGGGACCCGGGAATTTGAACCCACAAGCCAGTCATCAATAGCTCTAACTACACAGCTGCTAAACCACACCCGAAAACTCATAAGCAGTGAAAACACTCTAATCATGAACAGTCTGGTAGATTCTCAAACAGGAAACTCCAGGAGTAATTGCCGTGGGACAATTTGGTTTATCAACTTCAACAACTATGCAAACTCCGGTCACCTCCAAACCTCTCCTTCTGAGACCTCCGATACATGACGCCAATCTAAAAAGCCATCGATGGTGCTTCATGGGCTTTATAATGGGGTGCAGTGCTTGGACCCCGATGGGGTTATACCGGAAATTACACTCGCAAACGTGCGATGATCATTTTACACAGATGAAGAGTCTCTTTTTTGAATAAGCTAACAGCTAATATGTAGAAATGTACAGTTATGCGAGCAACTGACTGAAATGGTGGCCCACAATCAGGCCTTTGCTGTTTTAGGGGTTTCAAGTGGTTTCTGACCTTGTCCTTCTTGTCCTGCCGGGCGTAGGGGAAGCAGGGAATGACGGCAGTGACGCGTGATGAGGAGGCGATCTTGCAGGCGTTGATCATGATCAGCAGCTCCATCAGGTTGTCATTGATCTCTCCGCAGCCACTCTGCACGATGTACACATCCTCCCCTCGCACGCTCTCGCCTATCTCCACACTGTAGAAGGAGACAACAGGACCCTTCTCATTGTTATGATCACAATCATCAATCAATCATCCTCATAGTCAATACTATTATATACTGGCTGGGCTGTAATGCTGATGTTTTGGTTCATTTTATAGACTTCATTAAGTGCATATGAACTATACAGGTTACTCACGACGATAACTACTTGTAGGTGCTCAGGCTGACCGTTTCTGCTCAGTCGGAAGGAGTATCTTCCTCGCTATCTGCGGCTGCTGCCCTTTAATGTATTTCCATATTTCAATAAAGGACACCTGATTACGATATTATGATCAATATGCATCTCCATCAGCATCTGCACATTAGTGCTTAAACTGGCATGAGCCAGATCTAGGCAGATATTTCTAGCTGATAAGCTGGATGCTGCTTTTGAATTTGTAACCTTATAGAAATAAACATCACAATAATGCAGGAAGATGTAGCCTATTATACTATTCCATCCATCCATACAAATTTTCCCTTGTGCCCTTATGCATGCATGCAAAATTTTGGATACCTACATCATTCCAGATATTTATAGTTATAGGCATTAGGACTGCACAATATATCGGCTTAGCATCTAATTGCAATGTGTACATGTGCAATAATCACTTTGCAGGATATGCAATGTCTTGTGCGAAGCCAAATTACAATTTTTGTTTTGTACCTTTTTGCTGCTTAAAACAAAAGGAAAAGTCACACTGTTCTTATTTCCATGACAGATCTTCAAGAGGCAGATTACATCCACCCAGTATTGCTTATTTTACAACAATAACAGATACATAGAGGCCATTACTAAAATCATGACATGTTGGATCATGAACTTCTGATTAAAATTCCTGCTTTATTTTTTTTTTTTAAATGTCACAAAATATAATCGCAAAACAACAAAATATTGCAATGTCCACTTCTCCCCCCAGTATCGTACAGCCCTAATTGTTATCATGTTGCAATATGCATCTTTCAGCAAACATGAATCACCAAAATAATAATGCTCTGAAGGGAAGTTAAAATAAAATAAAAGTTAATTCCAAGTACTTTAGAGCATTTCTATTGATGCATTCATCCAGAATTATTTAGGCAGGGTACAGATCACCTACAGGGTTCAAACCATGGAGTAAACTAAAAACGGACAAAAAAGGAGATACATGGTTTTCACCGGACAGGAGTGATATGAAGTGTCAGTACTTAAAAAACACTCCCGAACGGCATGTTTCATTACAAAGAGTCACAAATTAGTCCTGGTTAACTGGACTTTGTGCTGTGCAGTTTGTAAAATGCAGTGAAATATTGAAGAAAATCTTCAACACCGTCCTCACAGCTTTTTAGCTTTTTAAATGATAAAAATGTATGTTATGTCTGTGTGTTGTTAGTTTTAATGTGTTTTCCTGATCTAGATGGAGGGATTCGATCAGCTCAACTGATTCTGCAGCAATTCTGCACAGTGTAAAGCGTTCACAGCCTTTAAAGCAGCACTGTAAAGGTCTAGTCTCCTACTGGTCTACTCACGTTATGACCTAACTTACTATTGGTCTGGACATCTGTTACTGAGTCATGCAGAGCTTCTCAGCTGGATTCCTGTACACCAGATTCAACTCAGCAGATTTCTGGTGTTGTAGAGCATGGAAAACACCTGCACACCAGACCTCCAGTCTCTTAGCTCCAGTCTTATGTCCTTCTCTGGACCAAAACATACAGACTTTGTGGCAGAGTACAGAGTTTAGACTATTGCTGGCCAAAAAAAAAAAAAAAAAAAAAAAAAAAAAATAAATACTTTTACATTTTTTTTAAATTAAGGTGACACTACATGACACTACATAAATATCTTAAGAATTATATAATAACGAATTGACATGGACAAGATTATGTTGATTAGAGGCTCTGAATGTCGGTTTTGATCAATTGCTCAGCTAGTTTTTGGACTTTTGGACTTAAAGCGCTTTGAGGAACTTTCAATAAACATTAAATCAAACAAACAAGAACCCAAAAAATTTAAAATACGCCTTCTTGAAGGTTCCTCAAAGCACCTTAAGAGGTTCCACCACCGTTTCAAACTAAGGAACCTCCCAAAGTTAGTTCCTCAAGGATCTTTTACGCTTTCACAACTATTGGTATATTTCGAAGCGTCAGTGTGCGCATGCGTGTGTGTGTGTGTGTGTGTGTCTGGGGGCCCTTTCACCTTTAACCAGAAAAGACTAAAAACAAGAAAAATAGATGACGTGTGACACATTCCTCAGATAACAACCTCTCTCTCTCCTGTTCATCACTCTCGACTCCTGTCATGTGACTGGAGACCTCAGCCATCCAAGCACAAGCGAGTCTGAGGCCAATCAATTAGGAGGGAAAGGAGACACCATACTCCACATGTGAGTGAAAAGCACGAGATCCAGCACGAGACAGACCGCTCCCAACAGTGGCTAATACAGAAATCCTTCAGAGGCTGAGGGCGGCTGGGTTTAGGATCTGTAAAGTACTCCTTGCAACAGTGGTCAGGCCATTTGCTGAACTGCGCAAGGTGGTCCATCAAAACCAATTTGAAAAAGCTGAGTTTTACTGATTGATATAAGCCTTGATTTATCAGATATGATGTTCGTCTGTCTGATTTCTCAAACTGAAACACACAGCAGAAGCACGGTTTCAAATGGAATATGAATAATTAATCAATAATGGCAGAGCTTTTACAGTTCATGGGTTTGTTTTCTTTTAAAGCAGCATTATGTAAGAACTAGTATTTTTCGTTCGTTGGCTCCCCCTACAGTCGGGAAGTGGAATTCATGTTTACTTGCTACAGTAAAGCAGCAAATCGTGCTTTGAGAATACAGAAAGATACAGAACAGTCACTGGAAGTGAAGGAATCTTCAAGTGCAAGTCTCGTGCAGCTCCTTACACAGTGCAGGAACAGCTTTCCTGGCCTGAAGTAGCAAGGATAGAGGTACCATTCCCCTATTACAGGTCAGTACACATGGTATAAAAGCTAATATTTAAAAGTAAAAATGCTTCATATTCTTGCTTTAAGTGCCTCTTATTTTTCAGCAGTCTTTCAGAACTTTTTTTTTTATTTCTTGTATTATATTTGATGTATTATATTCCCAGTTTACCAGTCTGCGATAGCTAGGACAGAGATGAAAAACAGTTAACTAACCTTGCTTTGCACATCAGGAAACCAACTATAGGTCCTGTCTCAGCAGAAGTTTTGGGGTTAACAATAAAGGCTCATTTACACTCCCTTTATGTATGAAAATGAACACCTCCGTTTTAAACGTTGTAACCCTCACTGCCTACAGACTTCCACATATCCTTTACGTGGGCATGGTTGTAATGAGTACAGTACAGCCACTAGAGGGCAGTTTAGAGTCAAATGTTTACATTTGTACGATAAGTACTTCATGTCCATATGGCAGGGGTCATGTCTCGCTTGTACTATTGGCCACGCATCAAAATTTCCAGTGGAACTGCTGCTCTGTCCCCTTCGGTCCGAATCCATAAGCTTTTACAAAACGTGCACAAACACAGACTAAATAGGTGCACAGATGGAAGGCTCGGTCCATATCAGCATTGGGCAAGTGACCAAGATTGAGACCCCACGTTCTAAAAGGTCAGCATCAACTAGGCTTGCGACAACTAATCAACATTGTAGACCCCCCCCCCTAATAAAATCTGAGTGTTTGTGCATCCTAAAAACATGAGAGGTATGAGGATTCACTCACACACACTGTATCCACACCAAAAACTCTAGCAGACTAGCATGGTGAGTGATTACAACAGAGCTAGAAGTGTCATTGACCGCTCTTAGCTAACTGTAGCACTACACCGTGGTTCACAAGATAACTGTGTCATACTGAGGAAAACAGGGGGTCAAGCTTAGCGGACCGGCCTTGTAAGCTTAATATTATTATTATTAATAATAATAATAATAATGCAGTTGCTTTCGACCAACTGAGAAGCAGGGACACTAGTCTGTGCTTGTTAAACAGCGCCATACATCCATTAGACTAATATTGATAGTCTCAAGCAGAATTCCCATCCACTCGTACAAACTCTTATAACGTCCCAGCAGATCCAACCAAACAGCCTCCGAAATACTCTCCTGCATTTTCTGGCACGGCTTACAGTCACACTTACTCAGTAATCCACATGCCTGCATGGATTGTTAACCCTTTTCCCTTAAATGAGAGTCTGACAACACTCCAAAATGCCACTGAATTTTCTTATGCCGGTCAAACTGAACTTTCACTGCTCAGTGTAAGCTAGATATACTGGTAGGGCGCTACCGGAGCTATATGTTAAATGATATACAGTGTGAAAACAGGCTAATCACGCTGACAGGTTATTTGGCAACCTGGTGGCAAATAGTTGCAAGAAAAAGTAAGTGAACCCTTTGAAATCACCTGAATTTCACAAGACACAATCATAGACACAACACACAAATTACAGTGGTACTGTTCATGACTCTTATTGAGCACATTAGAGTAAACCTCCACAATTCAGGCTAGAAAAAGTAAGTGAACCTCTGTGTTAATGACTTCTCCCAGAGCTATTTAGAGAGTCTTCGCTGTTCTACGGATAGACGGGTACAAAAGCACGACAATACATTTGGAAGAAGTAGAACGGCACAACATCACCAAAACCTCACCTTAACTGTAAAGCATGGTGGAGGGAGAGTCACGGTTTGGGGCTGCTTTGCTGTCTCAGGTTTTGGACACCTTGCAACCACTGAGGGTACAGTGACTTCAAAGGTGTTGTGTACAGGAGAACAAAAGGGCAGCAGTCCACCGCCTCAAGCTTAAGAGACGTTCAGCAACGCAACATGAAAATGACCCAAAGCCAAATGGCCAAGAGAAAAATGCAACTGCAGGGAACATTTAGTGGAGGCGACTGCTGCTAACAGGGGATCTACCGGTCATTCAATTCTAGGGTTCACTTACTTTTTCTAGCCTGCACTTTGTGAAAGACATGGACAGTAAAACTGTGTGTTATTAGTTTAGTCGGGCTGTGTTTGTCTACAAATGTGACTAAGGTAACAAATCAGGCCACATTTTATGAGTAATCGAAGCAGGTAAATCCAAAGGGTCCACTAACTTTTTTTCCCCTCACAACTCTTACTCTTATTCTACACGTTATCCTACCATTCACGGGTATAACAGCGCTATGCTGATTTTAACCCAAATCATTTAAGATTGGCCAATAATATTGACTCATTTGCAGGTTTATCAGTATTGGTGCATTTTTTTGATGATTCCAGTAAAAACGCAGTCAGACAGTATTATATGCTGACATATATCACATGCGGGCTCTAGTCAACGTGGGGCTGCCATATCAGATATGATGGCTTTTTTTGCACTTTTTTGCACCTTTTTTTGCACAACCAGCACTGCTCCCAGCGGACCACATACACACACACATGTTCATGTTCAGGGAATACTATGTGCAATACCCCCCCCCATGTGCAATTAGGAGTCTTTTGCTGTAAATAATATTGTTATTGCTCTTTTCTTATTTATATTGTGTATATAGTGTAAATTATTTATCCAAATTTTTGTAACTGAGTGTCCTGCTATCCCTTTCTGCTGTTACACTGGGAATTTCCCCACTGCGGGACTAAAAAAGGACTCTCTTATCTTATCTTTTTTTTTTCTCACATCATTATTAAAACAATTAACATAAAAACATGTAGATGCTGAAAACTAAGAGATAGTAAACAAAAGCTAGAAGAACGCAGAAGACCTGGTGCTACAATAGGCATGTTAGTTATGACAGTTTGTCCAATATTAATACTCAGGATCTACAAATCTATTACTTTATAGCTTGTTAATATAGGTGATGGGATGATGGCCTACAAGCCGTGGAATTGAGGTTATCCGGTATTCTGCCAATGACGAGGCTGTGAGTAATACTATAATACATAAATACAGTATCTAAATAATACTGTACATACATTTACATTCTGTAAGACAACTTAAAACTGATGGACTTGGCAACCTGTAATCTTATACATTAGCTTGATGTGAACAGATTAATGGCAGACAGGCTGATAGGCTGTACAGTGGCCTGCTGTTGACAGACTTTACGGCACACACACACACACACACACACTTGCATTATGATATTACAGTAGACTCCTTACATTACCAGTGTATGTGTGTGAGTACCCTGACAGGCTGCATGGTCGCCCACAGTCGCCAGGCTAATGTTGATGGTTAGCCCGCTGCTGATAGGCTAACATGGTAAACACGCAGCCAGGGCGACCCTGAAGCAGCGACCACCGAGCAATCCCAGCATACCCTGCTAACTTAACTACCCAACTTAATCTAGCTATGCTAACTAATTTGCTCTTAAGGAACCGAATTTGTGCAAAACTGCGACTTCGGAGACAGGAACCTCAGAAACGTCCCCCAAATGTGTGTATTTACACCAAGCAAGCTAGCATCAGGGGGCTAGCTAGCTAGCTAGCTAACGGGGCTGTAAACACATGTGGGCGGGTAGAGGAGTCGGTGCTAGTGAACTTAGCTAGCATAGATAGCTACCAGCACATGCAAAAACTGAGCCCCTAGACTTTTAGATAACTAGCTAGCTAAAAACAGGTAGTGAGGGTGAGGTCGCAAAATAGCCGTGACATACCACGTCTCCTGATTGCTGAACTTCTTAGTGATGACTTTGCCCAGCTCGAGTCCGAGGCGGTCCGCCACCTTCTGGGACAGGTCGTGGTGCGAGCTCCCGCTGAAGAGCACGATGTTGGGCATGGCTGCAGCACAGCGGCGCGTCTACGGTGGTGCAGAAGCGAAACGGGGAAAGTGCGCTACGCGGACAGAAAGCAGGCTTCTCCGAGTGCGGGGAGGTGGACAGCTCCGAGATTACAGTCAACTACAACAGCAGCTCTGCATCCTCGACCAGCACGCAGTGAGGGACCCGGGCGAAAAGGAAATGACGAGGGAGGCCGTCGCTCCAAAAGCGAAAAAATGGAAGGTAAAGCGGAAGAGCCGGTGTGGGTGGAGGGGGTGGGATAGGTAGGCTGGTACTTCACTGAGCACCATGTTCCACTCTGCTCCAGTTTGATTTACATTACTTAAAACTTAATAAATACTTATAAAATCTTGTTATTGTATTATATAGTATTAAATGCGTTGAGCTTATTGAGTGTATCACAGGATTTACCATCACTTTAACCATCAACAGCTGGGTCATTAGTATATATGTTTATTTTTGTATGTATTTTATATTTGTATGTATTGTCACATATACTATTGCTATTATTATTATTATTGTTATTATTATTAATAAAAATAATAATATTAATTTTGCTACTACTGGGCAGCAGTGGCTCAGCTCAGCAGATAGAGCACCAGGCTAATGTTGACAGGGGTCTTGATGACACATGTGGTCACTGTCCTTTGTGTGTGTTTGATCACTAGTGTGTGTGTGTGTGTGTGTGTTTTCACTGCAAGAATGAGTTAATGGTGAAAGAAATGGCAAATTCCATCTGTGTCCAACATTTATGGTGAATATGGTCGTCTTTGTCTACAAATAATAAGAACTAGGATAACAGAATAAAAAACTGTGGGGCCCTTGAGGAAGGCCCGTCACCCTCTCTGCTCCCCTGGTGCCCCAGCGATGGCTGCCCACCGCTCTGGGCATGTGTGCTCACAGTCACTGTGTGTGTTTGATCACTAGTGTGTATATATATATATATGTGTGTGTGTGTGTTCAGCATTAGTGTCCAACACTAATGGTGACTATGTTTGACTTGTATTGTCCAAAGCTTTTAGTGGTTTCCACTTCCAGGCCTTTGCTAGGCTGTTGCTATGCAGTTAGATGGTTTCTATGGTGTTGCTCAGTCCTAGAGGTGGTTGCTATGGGGTTGCTTATTAGTTGCTAGACATTTGCTATTGTGTCCCAGGTGGTTGCTAGCATGTTGCAGAGTGGTTGATGTGGTACCCCATGTGGTTGGCTGGGTGTTAGTGTATTTGTATTATCGACACCTAAGGAGGTGCACAAACCTTTGCACTCCATGCAGTCCAATGGGGAAAAATCTGTAAATAAATATGTATCACTTTCACCATCAAAAGTTGGGTCATTGGTATATATGTTTTATTTTTTATGTATTTTATATTTGTATGCATTGTAACCTATACTATTATTATTATTATTATTATTATTATTATAATTTTGCTACTGCTGGGCAATGCTTAACTGTACATCCAATCGACAGCTGTATCACACAGTCAATATGGAGAAAATTGTAACAGTGTGATTATCTGGAAAACGAGTTAGATGGCAAAATGATAAACAATAACATTAGATTATAAACAAAGTACATTAAACAAAGTACATTAAAAACAAAGTACATCAAAACTGTATATATATATATATATATATATATATATATGAGAAAAGTAAAAAGAGCAAAAGGTAAAAAACTATAATTTTGTATAAGTATATATATATATATATATATATATATATATATATCCTTTGCTATGACACTTGAAATGTAGATCTGGTGGCCTCCTATTTCTCATCCCATTAGCTTTTCAAAGGTGGACCTTAATTGAAGTTATTAATGTGGTAAATTCAGCTGATTAGACATGCTTTGGAAAGACACACACCTCTCCAGATATGGTCTCACAGGAGAAAAGAACTGCTTGTAGAGCTCAGAGACTTGTCAGAGGATTGTGTAAGGTCTGGATTGTGCAAGATCTGGAGAAGGAAGGTACAAAAACATTTCTGCTGCACTGAAAGTTCCCAAGGACTTTGACCTTGGTAAGGGCCTTGGTAAGAGAAGTGACCAAAAACCCAATGGTCACGCTGGGTGGGCCACAAAGATCTTGTGTGATCTCAGACTGGGCCAAAAGTTCACCTTCCAACAAGACAATGACCAAAAGCCCACAGCCAAGACAACACAGAAGTGGCTTAGGGACAACTCTGTGAATGTCTTTGAGTGGCCCTGCCAGAGAAAAATGGCAGGAATTCCTCAAATCAAGGTGTGCAAACCTTGTGGCCTCATACCTAAGAAGACAAGAGGCTGTAATCACTTCTAAAGAAGCTTCAAATAAGCACTGAATACTTATGTCAATGCAGTATAATATTTTTTTTTATTTTTTACTTAATTGGCAAATACGTCTACGGGCCCCTATCTTTAAGTGAGCCGTCAGCCGAGCAGCGCACAGTTTGATTTAGAGCCTGTCAGTGTGCCTTTACTATTGTAATAATGGGAAAAAGGCATGTATTAAGTCTCTTAATTAATCATGGGAGTGTTTTGGGTGAAATGTGTCAATAAACCAATCAGCGTGTCACTTGCCATTCCCTTTAAGAGCCAGGTGTGGTCTGACTTTGGCGGATTGCTGTGTCAATGGCGTAAAGCGGGGGTGTATGCGCGTTGGGCTGCACGCGCCTGTGTTGACAAGTCACTGCCAAGATAGCAGTGAGTGCCTGACTGTTGAAGTCTGCTTAGGTTGTTTTCAGTCAGAGCACCTGTGTTTTCCATTGCCAAGATAGCAATGCGGCAGAACTTTACCTGAAGTTTCTTTGGGATATTAAATGCAGACCATTGTTGTTCTCCAATGAAAAACATGTATCTCCATTTTTGTCTGTGTGTGTGTGTGTGTCTATTAAAACATTTAATGGTATTAATCACAACAGTATTCACAAATGTGATTGATGATGATTAGTCATAAGTTAAAATGCTAGCTAGGTTGTCCTTAGGCAGGAGAACGAATAATAATGTGCCTAATAAACTGTCTAGAGGAGTCTAGAGTTTAACAAGTTAATGCAGTAAACAAAAAACAAGAATGTCTTATTTTCATATATTATTTGATTTATTTCATACATTTCGTGCTGTGCTGGAGGGCTGTAGTTTAATTCTTGATGCTACGAGCCTGACTTACTGCATGAATCTCTTAATGAGCCACACCAAGTTTGGAAAGGGCTTCACAAAAACACATTGCCATACATACATCAAACCAGGTCTTTCTGTGGTAACGTGCCCCCCCCCCCGATAAAGAGCTTCTTTAAATATGATGTCATAGCCAAGGTGCCTAGAAAGTTCGTACACAGAACTGTAACTAATGTGATCGTATGCGCTTCTATAATGGTCATAAAACTGGCAGTGCAGTGGGATTATGTTCCTCACCTTGGTGCTTCACTCATCTTTGGTTTTCGGCTGTGGTGCATGAGAAACCCTACCAACCAATACCATTCCCTCATTGCCAGTCGTGGCACTTAAACTGATTTTCCATGGGGAGTGAAATCAGCTGAGACCTCAAACGACTTTCCCTTGTGTGGACTGAACGGCCTTTGTAAATGTCCCGATCCTCCGCTCCTCTCTTATTAGTTAATGCTGATCACTTGAGAGCGGTCATGCTTGTAAATAGCTCCTGTTTCCTCTAAACCTCAATGTTCAACCTTACCAATACTAACAGACATAGAAATACTGCACTGTAAGTACATAAATAAGTTCTTTGTGACCACTTTATTTGACAAACCTGCCTTAACGGCCCACACTCACTTGTGATATGGGTGACAATACTAAAAAAAAAAAAAAGGTCAAAGTTCAGAGTCCGTGATAGCCCTGTAAATTCAAAGCCTTAAGAAGCCAAAACAGCAAAAACAGAGCATGAATGAGTGAGTAGAACAAGAATGTCCAGATAAGAATGTGGAGCTGTGTCCCAATAGTCATCGAATCAGTCAGTGAATCAATAAAGCCAGCCGCAAATGCCTTTTTTTCAGCTCTTTGAATGCTTTATTGGATTTTGAGATTCTGGAGGAAGTTACGAATGCCTGTAATTCAGTGTAGAGTCTGAAATCATAAAGGGGAGTTCGGTATTGTGGCCTGTGAAACAAGTTAAGTACGACCAGAAAGCATGACCAACAAATGTCAAAAATACAAAGAAAGTAGAATCTAAATTCTTATTCATTGTTTTTGAAAACGAAAGACCCATAAAATATTATTTCTCTCTAGGAAATAAATGATCTCTATTAAATAAATAAATAAATAAATACGTATTGCATTTTTTTGTCCTGCGTGATATTGATCTCCTTCTGCATCGAATCAATAAAAAACACTTAAAGAAAAGTGCAATAAGAAGCCGTTTTAAATGCCGAGTATTACAGCTCGCCAGAAGCCGCCTAATCTGATACTCTATTTTTAAACTGCAACATGTGACAGTACAGTATTTTAAGATATTTGGATCAGACGAATAATCTGTTAAAGCTCACCTTAAAAGTCCTATAGCTTTGAATATATTTTAAAATGTATATGTATATACATTTTTACATATAAAATAATTATGCACACCACATGATTATTCATAACAGTATATTATTGTGGGTCATTCACATCAACCCAGATGTCCATGTATGGCTTTGCAAAGAACAGACTGACTCAGGGACACCAGAAGAGGCCTACTTGCTGAGCAGTGTTTTAAGGGAGCGGGTGAGGGTGTTGGCGATAGCTGACATGGTGCTGGAGTGGCGCGCGAGTGCTTTAACGCTGTGGTCCCCGGGGGCACTACCAGAGGCTGCCTCTGCTGCACGGAGCAGGCAGATGTAGTTCATGACAACCTCATCAACCTTGGCGACAACCTCGCGCTGCTGCTGGGAGGCCGACGATCCTAGGCCACGCACCAAGCACATGCAGACCTCAGACAAGCAGCAGAGCACCTGGAAACTACAAGTGACTGCCAGCAACATCTCCTCTGGGCTCCCGTGCGCTTGGGCCATCCTTCGGCATGCCCGTCCAAGCTCTTTAGACTCAATGGCCAGCAGCTGCTTATACTGGGCCAGCTCCTGCGCCTGCATCGGTGGCGTACCTCTGTCACCCCTGCCCACGCTGGAGCGCACCAGAGCAATTAGCTCGCTTGCATCCCTCCGGACCTCGGAGAAACCAGCCGGGAAAACGTACATGCGGTCTTTCAGCGCATTTATCCGGGCTAGTCTGTCCCCAAAGCTCATGTTGTTCAGGACCTCGCCATATAGCTGCTCTCCAGTACTGTCTAGAACAGGGTTGGGGTTGTACTGGGAAGGACCTGCCTCATTCAAGTCACCACAGTGCCTTCGTAAGCCCTCCATATCTCCCTCATCGTCCTCCGTCTGATTTTTCCTCTTGAAGAAGCAGTAACTGAAGGGGCCGTTGCACCTCCAGGGACTGGATTCCAGCTTTTGTGAGTTTTTGGCCTGCTTGGTATCTTTCTGCAGTGGAAGCATGAGAGAAGTGCTTCTCCTGCTGTCCCTACTGCTCATAGACCAACAGGTCGTTTGGGAAGCCATGGAACCTTGGGAGTAGCTTTTTGATAGCTTCTTCTTGGTGGGCCTTCTCTGTAGTTGTGGCTCAGTTGGTTGGAAATTCCCCTGCTGGATTCTTCCCATGGACGGTGTCCTTGCTTTCTCAAAGAGTGCTTCGATACTTCCAGAGCCAGTTGTTATAGTGCTGGAACTTCGTCTGAGTTCCCTGCCCCGCCTCAGACTATTGGAGTTGGTGTCACACTGATGGAATCCTTGAGGAGTCATATGGACGTGGTTCTGTCGCAGAGGGACGTCTGGCTCTTGCTTCGACACACTGTAGCTGGTGTTCATTGAGAGACTTGACAGAGGCAGAGGAGGTGGTGGCGGTGGTGGAGGCGGCGGTGGTGGAGGTGGTGGTGGTGGGGGGCTGGCACAGGTTCTGACGTGCCTTGGTAAAATAGCAGGCGGGTCTCCTCCTCCTCCCAACTGCATTCCAGGGGGTTCTGTGCGAGCTACACTAGGGGTGTTAGAGAGACAAAGAGAATCGTTAGGCGTCTGTTGGACAGCATGGGTCATCCTGCAGTCAGATTTGTGCCAGTCCACTGGGCTGGCATGGAGTAGGTCTCCGCTGCGATTCCTATTAAGAGAAAGGAACCGATCGGGGTTAAAACTTTGCTCTAACTCACACTCGAGGCCGGAAAATGAACTTCTCCGTTCAGAAAGACTGGGCCTGATTTCAAGGCTGCTTGCGGGTCTCTGAGCATGCAAGTCAGGACTCCTCTTCAATTTAGCAGGTAAGGTGGCCGAGTGGTACATTTGAGGACCTCTGTTCGGTCTTAGAGGAGCTGCATTGGAGTGCGCTAGATTTGGGCTGAAAACAGGTGAGGGCGAGGGTGGCATGCAGGGACATCTGCCAGTAACGTTGCCTTTACCTCTAACAAGGTCTAAGAGGACAGGATTGTTTGTGACATGCCTTCTGCTGTCCTTTTTGCCTCCCCCCAATCCTGCCCTATGGAGTTTGCCTCCCTGATGCATCTGGCTGACCGTTAGATAGTTTATCAACTGCCTATAGGCCTCACTCCCCTCTTTAGTGTTAAGACTTCTTACACTGCCATGTTTTGCATGCAGATCACTGAGAAGATTACTCCTTCGAGCTGTACCTGTGGTTTCTTTGATTTTTGATGGCCTGGCATTGAGGGATGGATCAGATCCAGGGGGATGTACATTTGGCAGCATCTTCCTCAGGAGGGCAGGGTCTGCATGAGGGTGGAGGTCCCGTGATGTGAGCAGGAGAGAGGAGGAGGATTCAGAGAGAGGGTGTTTACAGTCAGGAGCACAGAGGGGTGAGTCCATGGGGGTTGCACATGCACTACTTCCTGTGCTGCAGCCAGCATCCAAGGAAGAGCACTGGGAGCTCTGCAAGGAATTCTGAGCTTCACTTTGCAGAGAAGAGATCCGCTTGGCCAGGTGGTACTCACACAGTCGTGCCACACCCTGTCGCAGTGGTGGATGGGCCTGTTGATCCTCCTTGTGGAACTCAGTCTGTCCAGGATCCTGAGGCTTCTTTACTGGAGATAGAGGAACAACATTAGACTGGTCAATCATGATGGTACTGTTACTAGCAGTTAGATTTCCTCCAGAGCCAAGAGGTTCTTCTCGCTGATTCTCCATAGGCTCGTTTTCGAGCAGAGGTTGTCGCCCCTGAATCCTTTCACAGAATGACGTCCGTTCAACATCAAACTGACTCCTCCTATGACTTTCTCTTCCGCTGAACGTGTTATACTTTCCCGGCGCATCGGTCAACTTCTTGTGTCGTTTCCCCCCACTTGTTGTTGCTTTAGATCTCTTGCCGGTATTCAGAAGCGTGCTTGAGTGTGCTTTGACCATGTAATTACTCAAGGACTTGTCTTCCATTGTCTCCGGCTCCATCTCTAGATTATCAGAAGAAGGTAGATTATGCTTTGAAGGCACTGTTGCAGACTGGGTCTGCACATCCTTGTGGCGAGAGGGACTGCGTGGCGGCTTTGGGATGGGCCCTCTAGCGCAAGGGGATACAGGGAATTCGGTTTTCTCCTCCTGAAGGGGCTGATAGCCCTCAGTGGTGGCCACCAAAAGACGCATTGAATTCTCAGAAAGTCTGTGGGCTGCAGCCTGTTCTGAGCTCTCCGTCATCTCTGAGGAGTTGGTCTCATTTCCTGAATCCGATGAGGACTCTGGACTAAAAGCTCGTGATATGCCGTTACCTGCAAGGCAACACAAAGAGGGACAAGTCATGTTAACATTGGTGTATTTTACTTCAGAACCTCTACGAATATTAAAGAAATATGCAAGAAAAGCCAGGGGCCTATCAAGTGGTAAAAATGGTGTACTTGAATGCCAAAACAACGTAAAGACCTGCACTGTTGTTTGACCGAGTTTGGCTGGTGTCCTCAGATACAGCGAGTGCTTCTAGTGCTTGCAGTGTGTCCACAACAGCATGATCCAAGTTCCTGACACTGCTGCCCTCCCCGTGTGTAGGGACAGCGTCAATCAGGGACACAGGGATACTATCGTTATCGCAGGAGCTTTGTGGCCGGCTTTTGGCCTCCGTGCCTTCCTCATCAGAACTGTCTCTGAATCCAGGAGGAGGAGCAGCGATGGCCATGTTGAGGGAGTGCAGAACTGCATCGTTTTCGTCCTCGTCATCATCTCCCTCTGGTGGTGGGAGGGAGGTCAGGTCTATGATATCATCGCTGGAGCCAGAGAGGGTGAGGAATGTTGCTTTGCTTGCTGGAAGTCCTGGTTCACCCTCTCCAGGTGTTGCAGCCGTATCCTCTTCACCACTAACTTCATCCTCATCCTCTGCATCGTCAGTGGTTTCAGCATAGCATAAATCACGCAAGAGAGGCTCCTCGATACCTTCAGCACTGTCGAAGATTTTCCCCTCACCGATGTTGCTATAGACTACGTTGGGCCTGATCCGAAACGACGCCCCATCTGGAGTCCTAAAGCCCACGTCGTTGTTATGCATGAAAGCAGGCCGCTCAGGTACTTCAGGACTCTCATCCATGAGGCGCTGATAGCCTAGATTTTGAGGGTTTACACTGTGCAAGGGTGGATCTCCAAATATGAAGGACACCTTAGCGCTCCTGGGGGAGTCCTGGGGTCGAAGCCTTGCAGGTGGAAGAGGCGGGGGTTGGGGGCTTCTGCACCTAACTGGTGATCTCTCTCCACTTTGGATTGCATACTGGGGTAGCTGGGGCTCTGGAGAATAGGGAGATGTTAGGATATTCTCTCCTACTCGGTCCTGTGGGTTTTCAGATTCAGGTTGATAAGATAAAGTCATGCTTGCTTGAAGGTTAGGATCCTCACACGTGCCTAATGAGGTGCTGTACGGCCACTCAAGTTCTCTAGGATCTTGACCTGAAAAACATAGGAGCATGATGTCAGTCAAATGAAAGCAGTGCATACATTTTATTTATTTATTTATTTTACATTTTTACCCCCAATTTAGCCAATTAACCCACCCAATCCCTAGAAATCCCCCTATTTCTTGCAATGATCCCAACACTAGGATGGTGAGGACAAGCACATGCCTCCTCCAATACACTGCTTCTTTTCTAACTGCTTAGAGTGCAGCCTCACTAGGCAGTCAACGTTTCAGATCCACAGCTCTGATACATCAGCCAACAGACGCCTGTGCAGGCCAGCATCACAACGGGTGTGATGATGGGAGAGAGTGCCGCCTACCCACCCAGAGAGAGCATGGCCAATTGTGCTCTCTCGGGCTCCGGCTGCTGATAAGCTGAAGTCTTAAGCTGTAAGAAAATTCGACCATGGGTACGTACAACTTTCCATTTCTCCTGTGCTGTTGCTGTGGGACATATTGAAGATGGAGCGCCGAGAGTCCACCAGAAGCCGATAGTACCCAGCTGTTAGACATGCCAGGTTCATGGCATCACTGGACTCCATTATCAATGTGATAGGCTGTTGCAAAAGCAGAAATACAATGAGACCAGTTTAGTCACAGTCTGAGAACAGCGGTTTTGTCTTTGTCATTATCAAAAGTATAAGTAATTAAAACAAATAGAGCAGCATTCTAGTCATTGGGCAGCTATGAATGCATACCTTGACATCCAGGACATGTAGCTCTACCCGCACGTTGACCTCGTCTTCTGTGAGTATCTCGATGCGATTTACATGGCTGAAGTCTGCCAGGAGGGCCACTAGATTGGTCTTGGCATTGATGACATGACTGATACCATACCTCGGGCCTACAAGTAATGTAACATCTGTTTGCTTTTCCCCTTGCTTTACATGAAAGAGAAAGAAGGAAGAGAAAGGTTGGTTTATGATACTGATCTTCACATAGCAGTGTAAAATTACTATTGACACATAACATGACATTTTAAGACAAGAAGAGACAGCAGCAAAGATCTTAGAAAAGCAATAGTTGCTGGCCATTAATCTGTGGAGGGTTATAAGGCCATTTCCAAACAATCTGAAGTTCATCATTCTAAAGTGAGAAAGATTATTCACGTGGAAAATGATCATCCCAACAAATTCACCCAATGCTCAGAGAAAGTGCAAAAACCTGATATCTACATCTCAGACTCTACAGGCCTCCCAGTTAGCATGTTAAATGTTCAAGTACAAGTATTGCTTCTTTGGAGAGGGACTGCCAGGAGAAAGCCTCTTTTTTATAAAAAGAACATGACTGCGTGGCTTAGGTTTGCATCTAAACAAACCACACGACTTCTAGAACAACGTCCTTTCGACAGATGAGATCAAAGTGGATATGTTTGGCTTTAATTTAAAAAAACAAAGAAACACAGCACATCAGCAGAAACACCTCATACCAACTGTCAAGTACAGAGGGAGAGGTGAGGGTGAGGATTTGGGCTTGTTTTGCAGCCACAGGATCTGGGCAAATTCCAGTCATTGACTTGCAGTCAACACATGAGCTACTCTGTATACAAATATTCTAGCAGCTAGAGCTTGGCTGAAATTAGACCATGCAACAGGACAATGATCCCAAGTACACCAGTAAATCTACAACAGCTGAAAAAGAAAAAAATCAAGGTGTTGCAATGGCCTAGTCAAAAGTCCAGACCCCCCACCCAAGTGAAAAGCTGTGGCGGGATCTTAAGAGAGCTGTGCATAAACGAATCCACACAAACCTTAATGAAATGAAGCAAAGTTGTAAATAAGAATAGGTAAAAAATTCTCTAGAATGATGTGAGATTACTGCTAAAGATAGTTTTACGAGCTACTGATTCATGGGTTGCTGTAAGTTGTTTATGTAGCTTTTGCATTTTGGCTTTGTTTTTGTTAAATACATAATGTCAGTGGGTATCTGTTGTGTGTTGTTGTTCAGCTGAGGTTGTAGTTACCAAATTTTAAGACCTGCTAAAGACCAGATGTTTTGTCCTGATAAGTAAAACCACAGAATTGAATGTTTGTTAAAAAAAATAAAGCTTATATTACTACTTACCAGTAAGATAGATTTGAAAACTCTTCCTCCATATAATCTTAATTCACTGAGGTACTTCAAATAGTGCACCTTTGCTTGCAAAATGGTTAACTGGAAAACAAAGAATGGTGACAAGGATGGGACAAACGTTACTCAGCATTATCACACTGAGCTGTTATATTAAAATGAATGTAAACCTGCTGTTTGAGAGGTTTGCAATATTTTTCAACAGTAGTTTGGATAAAGAATGCAATGTTTTAAGCATGCATTATTTAATGAATCTGAAATATTAATAATTACATTGCATTTTTCATGACACTTTAAATAAGCAGAGGCTCCTTTGTTGGCAAGGGGGCTCTAAAGAAACATCTAATATCTTGCTTCCTACTGTTAAACCAGTAGATGTCTCCCTTCTGACATGTTTCCAGCCTTCTCGCAGCATATGGCAAGCTGACGAGGACCGGGAGACATGATGGGATATTAAGAAGCTGGTAGAATCTTTTGCTGCTGAACTAATGACAGTTTTGAAGTTTCACTGTTAATGGTAGGGTTGTGGACCATAAAAGCCTGTCTCAGATTAGAACAAATGGGCAGTTAAAGGCAGACCTACTTTCTTCCCAGGAGGCACTAGATTCTGATTGGTTTTCAGGATGTGAGTCAGGGCTTTCTTGATGTTCTTCTCCTTCATGCTGGAGAGCACCGATGGGGGTAAGAAAAGTGTCAGACCCCACTGCTTCCTGTGGGACAACATATGAATACTGTGAGGAAGACAGAGGCAGAAAACCTCTACTGCACATCAGCTGAAGTTTAATAGCAGCTGCAGTAGTCTGGAAAGGTTCTAGGCACCCAGGCATGTTATGTGCAACCACTACTCTCAGCAATAAGTGTGTTTTTGCATGGAACAACCATCAGATCCCATCAGATCTCACCAGAACAGACACAGGTAAACATAAATACAGTGAAAAGGAACAGGAGATCTTGTGAGCTAGTCTGAAGAACAAAGCTCGGTTCCAGGTTTCTCCTGGACACCCCAGTCCAGCCTGCACAGCGTGGGTGTGTTCAATTCCATCAGCAGCTCATTAAGCACTGATTTACCGAACCAGAATTAGCATTTTGCTAAACACTTACCAGATAAGAAGCTTTTAAAGTCTGTTTACACATGTTTTTTACACAATGGCAAATACAGTATATACACCATCTCACCATCGCCATATCTCCTTGCTTTACAATCACTGGCCATTATATCCATATAGGAGCACTGTGACATTCTATAGTTACAGACTGTAGTCCATCTGTTTCTCTTCATACTCTGTTAGCCTCTCTTCACTCTGTTCTTCAATGTTTAGGACCCCAAAGGACCACCACAGAGCAGGTAGTATTTGGGTGGTGGGTCATTTTAAGCACGGCAGTGACATAAACATGGTGGTGCGTTAGTGTGTGTTGCGCTGCTGGTATGAGTGGATAAGATACTCATTTTAAACACTGTAACTGTCCACTCACTGCCCACTCTATTAGACAACCCTACCTAGCTGGTCCAATTGTTGTAGATGTAAAGTCAGAGACAGAAGCTCATCTGTTGCTGCACAGTTGGTGTTGGTCATCCACTAGTCCTTCATCAGTGGTCACAGGACACTGCCCATAGGACGCTGATGGCTGGATAGTTCTGGTTGGTGGACTGTTCTCAGTCCAGTAGTGATGATGAGGTGTTTAAAAACTCCAGCAGCACTGCTGTGTCTGATCCACTCGTACCAGCTCAGCACACACTACCAACACACCACCATATCAGTGTCATTGCAGTGCTGAGAATCACCCACCACCCAAATACTACCTGCTCTGTGGTGGTCCTGTGGGGTCCTGAGAATTCTAACCGAGTATGCAAAGAAACAGATGGATACAGTCTGTAATTATAGCTATAACTACAAAGTGCTCCTGTATGGAGCTGATCTAACGGACCCGTAGTGTAAAAACAGGGAGGCGGTGTTAATTTTATGGCTGATCGGTGTATTCTAATTTTGCTATCTACAAACTTGGCCAGCATTTCTCAATTGTAATCTGTGGAGTTTGTAACCATCAAGCAGTTCTGACATTCGAAATGTAATGAAATATTTTAACAGGGCACAGCCACTGTCCCGTGGTGCTGTCTAATGTTTGATTTATGAAAGCCAAGCTGACGGATTGATAATTGAAATCCATAAATCACTTTGCCGCTCAGTCACACAGCTCTTGTTGTAAACAGTCCTCGTTAATTATGTGTTGATCCTTTCGAAGTGTAAAGGGATGTAACCAAAAAAAAAGGGAAAAAAGTTGGAAGTTAATTAAATGAAACAGTCAACTCCAGCTTCTCCTGCAGATCAGGAAAGAGAAGCAAGAGCCAGTAACGGCGGACTTACTGGATGTACTTCAGTGAAACCTTCTGTGTCGGCCGTGTGGTGAGGGTGAGGATGTACATCTGCAGAGCAGCGAGACGAAGAGCAGCATCGTACTTCAGCTCTGGGCCAAAGCGCTCCAGAACCACATCGTTACAGCTCTGAGGAAAGAGATGGTGAAGACACATGGTGTTACAGTCCGGTACTTGATTTAAAAGAGAAAATACAAGATACGATAATCCTTTATTAGTCCCACAGTGGGGAAATTCTCAGTGTCACAGCAGAAAAAGGATAGAAAGACACTCTACGACCTACCAGTCAGCTAGACCTATGTTTTAGCCCAGGCAATATTTACATGGATCAGGTAAATGTGTATCTCCAAAATGACTTTACAGGAGAAGTCAAAAATGGCCTTGACTTTGAACAGAAGTTAATGTAAAATAAGAGCTTATTCCAAGTAATTTAGGGCATTTCTATTGGTCTGTTCATCCAGAACTATTGACACAGTGCTCAGGACAGCTACAGAGTTCAAACCATGGAGAAAACTGAAAACAGACAAAAATGGAGATACAGGTTTTTCATTGGACAGCAGCGATATGTATCTTTTGTTACTTTTGGCCAGATCACAGAGTTGTAAATGGCCACGTAGAACCATCTGGATATTTCCCCCTGACCAAAGTCATATATCATCTATGTAGACGTCCAATAGCAGTTTAAAACGCTGAATAACTGCATGCTATAGCACCTTTTTAACCTTTGTAACAGCTTAACTTCATTTTTTACAATTCTTTTAATTATTTAGTGTTAATTAGTACTGTTCATCTCCTCTATTCATTTATAGTTTTTCCAGCTCATGCGTTTTATGGTTACCCCTTTAAGATAAGATAAGTCCTTTATTAGTCCCGCAGTGGGGAAATTCTCAATACAATTTCATACATGGTATTCACAACAGTGGACATATATTCAACAATGCAGTACATACTCCAAACTAACAGAGAGAAATCTTTTAAACCTTTAGTGTGTCACTGAATAATCACTTAATATTTGTTAACATGAAATATTGATAAATCCGAAATGTCGGGTGGTGGTGGACATGACCTCTATAATATCTTTTAAATACTTTTATTTGACAAGATCCACAGAGATAAACATATTTTCTGTTTTAATAAACTGTAGGGAATACTTTGATCGAAGTTGAATCAATGGGAGTTTGGTATTGTGTAATTGTTTATAGGAGTGCAAATGTTACTGTCCACACTTGTGGGCATCAGGCATCAATGGTTACAATTTGTTTATGAAAGATATAGAGGTAAAATGGCATTAGATCATCAATAGCATTCTATCTGTATCTAAATATTTACATATAAATACATGTATATACTACAGTATACTGTAGTATAGTATACATTATACTACAGTTTATATATTATCCTGGTATTATAGTATTATATTTTAATTTTAATTGTTTTTATCTGCATATGTATATGTGTTCATGGGTGTATACACCTCTAATGGGTATATACATTCTAATAGAAATTACTTGTTGTTGTTCTTCTGTTGTGGTTATAGCTCATTTAGCCCACACGTATACTAGATTATTCACTGATTCAGATCTTATAGTCCAACAGAAATGTCAGGGAAGCTCTAGTTTAATGTGAAATTATTGCTTTTATACTATGTCTCATTTAATAATTGATAAAAAAGCGTTTGAGCTGTGTAAACAGCTGCTTTACCATTGCAGTGCATTTTAAATGTTAACTTCACGTTAATGCATGGCTGTCCACTAAGGTCTTTATCAAAATAACAGATATTGAGAAAACAAACAACAACAATTGAACACGTTAAAAGCCTTGTTTGGGGGTAAAGTAAAAGTAAAAAACACAAAAAAACATTTCTCATATTCTTTGCCTCACCTGGACATAGAGGTATTCAAAAGCTACCACATCCCTCCTAAGAAGGTCGACTGGATCCTTTGGAACGAAGCTGATTCGGAAAAAGCATTTCATTTTGGGTGAACCTGGCCTCTGTGTAACCTGCCCAGAGGACAAAGAACGAGAGAGAGAACATGTAAATTTTGCCATATGGTCAGTGTAAGGTCAAACGACTACAGTGCGATTTAATGAAGGCAGTGAAAGAAGCCTTTTAACAAGACTCCCACCGCCTCTTCTTGTTATAATGATGCATTTTTAGCTCTGCTATTCAGTCCGACTTGAAGCCTCAGAGCTTCTCTCTCTGCTGTGGTCGTTTCGCTTGATGCTCTTTAGCTTTAAGGTGGGACAGACTGCCCATAAAACCAGTCTCTCCTCCTGGTCTCCTACACTGTGGTCACCTCATTTCCATTTCTGCTTGCGCAGTGACTCTTACGTCAGCTGGTGTCTGTGCTCGACGCATATAAAACAATCCTTCAGACCCTCATTAAAACACTGAAGGCCTCCTCTGTGGTTTGGCCGGGCTTGATAAATAGCACGAAGGGCTACGCCAGCGTGTGAATACCAATCAGATTCCTGTCAATCTCCTGTAATCTCTCTCGTGTCCGATTCCTGCAAGTCCCAACTGATAATCAACTGAGTCCTGTAGCTTTGACTGTGACTGAAATGAAGTCTGAGCATCGCGCTGTTGATGCGGGAGTCAGGTTTTTAGGAATAATCAGATCATCATCAAAGAAGAAAATTCTAAGACATCAGCAGGAACCGGGGTCACTAGAATTCAGAGCTGGCTTTCTTCCTGCTTTTTGATCTTCAGATCTTTCAGCACCAAGAAAAAAAAAAGATGTTCTTGATCTAGAGGATGGGTTTCAAGTCTGACCTGCAAAAGTTTGTTTGAAAACTGATACCAGTTAAACAATAGAAATAGACTGGTATGGGTCACCATCAGCCTATATACCTATATACCATACTGCTGAAGCTTGATAAAGTAATAATCATTGTGAATTCGGTGTTTGCAGCAAATTGTTACTTTCGGACAAACACCTTGTATCTCCAAAACGGCAACTTTACAGGACAAGAAAAAACCCTACTAGCCTTTCAATGGATGTCAATGTAAAAAGATTTCATTCAGTTATTTATATAGACCATCTGCCATATTTCAGTTGCACAATATGTCCAAATGTTTGTGGACACCCCTTCTAATGAATGCATTCAGCCACTTTAAGTTGCACCCATTGCTGACACAGATGTACTACAAATACACACACACACACACAGCTTGTCTAGTCCCTGTAGAGAAGCTCTGCCAAAAGAATAGGCCTCTCTGAAGCAGATAAACATGACCTTATTGGCACCATGTCTAATATCAGGCGTGTGGGCGAGAGGGGTGCAAAGCCCCCCAGCATTGAGATGTGGAACAGTGGAACTGTGCTGTCTGGAATGATGGCGCTCCATCCAATACTTTGTTGGGGGTGAGGTGGGGTGGTGATCATCCAACCAACATCCTGAGCTCACTTAAGCTTCTGTCGCTGAATGCAATCAAATCCTCACAGCAGTGCCTTCACTGGACAGTCGAGACGGTTACTCCAATACAAGCAGGATGAACTCTTTCTTAATACCCTTGATTTCAGGAGGCACAGTGAATGGGCAGCTGTCTCAATACTTTTGTCCAAACAGAGAAAAGGGGAGATACAAGGTTTTAGCGAGGCAGTGACAGAATGCAGGTTCCACAGCAGCTAATCAATTGGCTGAAAGTGTTTGCTTAACTGCTCATCAGTTAAACAGTCCTGTATTTGTTGCGAATTGGTAACGTCAGTGATTTCCGAACTTAGCAGCCACCATAAACCGATGTAGGTTGTCATTATGCTGGAATATGCTAAGACTACCTGCATGAAATTAATATTCCACAAACATGGAGTGTGAGGGGGAGGGCTGGCATCCCGTTAAATCCACTTTCTTAAATCGAGCCGAGCTCATATTTAGCATGGAATATTATGTAGAGTACCTAAATTGCAGCTGTACTTTTCCAGCATATATAGGCTGACAACTGTGAGTGCACTAATGCCATCTTCCCCCAAAGGGAGGCGCCCAACTCTTAGACATGATAGGATCTGTCCTTGGAATACGAAACGCCTGCAGATACACTTGGGTCAGCCGTAAAGATGGCGGAATTATTCACATTCATTTCGACAGGAATGTAGATTAAAGATAAACTTGCTAATCCTATTAAATTTATTGTCAGATAAGCTCAATCATTTTAGATAGGCCCAATGAACATGACGTTCATTTGACTTAAACTGGTGTTATCTGAGAGTGCTCCGTCACCACCATCTGGTATTTTTAAAGGCAGGAACCTACGTTTGCAGTCCTGTATGTCATCTTTGAATGTCAAAGCTGTGACTTATCACCACAAGGATGCGGCACTTAAACTCAGTGGGTTTGTTAAGGAACCAGGCCTTCTTAGTACTGAGCATTTAGCACCAACTGGATCAAACCAGCGTAGTGGATAACACCATTACCCAGCATGCAGTTAGATTCCCTGCCTGGATAAACATATCCCACTATGTCATTGTAAGCTCAATGTAAGTGTTATAACAGCTTAACTTCAATATTCAACCCTTAACACACTATTGCACACCAAGGAGTATTATTCAGTAACTACAGGGACTTCTGTACAAGCTGGTGGGGCTATTCTCTGGTAATAGAAGTTTGCAATAGCACTTTTGGCCCTTTGGGGGGGCCATAGGCTGTTTAAGGGGTAAATAATGACAGATTTTCAACTAGTTGTACATGCACTACATCCTTTCCAAATCAATAAAGCACTGATTCAACACACCTAAATATAAGTGAACCGAAAGACCATAAAGTGGCAATTTAATTTTTTAATAGCGCTACACACAAATATATATATATATATATACATGAGGACTGTTTGGGGGCTTGTGTGTAGCGCTATTACTTGAGCTCTGGTCCCACCATTGGTTCATATTTCACAAATTCTGTTCACCCCTTTCTGTATAATAACTGGTAAATAACATGGAATATGAGCAACTCCAGTCTTTGATGTGTCAACCTCTATGATACTGTAAATTACTAATGAGCATATTCTTGTACTGTAAGTGATCCAGCTATTAAACAAATTAATAATTTGCTTCATCAAGTTATGTAATAATTCCAGACCACTCATCCATCTCAGCTAATTTACCAGTGTTAAATCAACAGTCACAGTGTTAAATTATCGCTGGCCAATATGCTGTTTGGGGCTGTATGATACAATACGATGCATTGTTCCACTTCTAATAGTAGGGTATATCAGCTGTCGACTTCATTTACTGCTTGGGGTTATATAATTTCTGGGGTAACAACATTACTACATTAAATATACATTAAACTGTAAAATATAAATATTATATGTCAAACCTGTTAATCTTTTAAAGGTTGGCCCATTGAAAACTTTCCCCAAAAATTTATTTAGAACTGGAGTGTTCATTTGATCTTCTGACCAATTATTGAAAAAAAGAAAGAAATGAAATAACACCTTGCATGTGTGACTTTTTTAATTATATTTTATTATACTTTTGTTATATATATTATTATAATATTTGTAACACATAATTAGTTATATATTATTATATTATATTTATATTATATACATTTCTAAAAAAACTAGAATTGTATATAATATGGAAAAATAGAAATCTGGCTATATTTTTTAACGCATGAAGCTGATGGATAATGCACCAAAAAATATGTATTTGATTTGATTAGATTATCAAATGTATTTTTTTATACTTTTAATTGTCTTATTTAGTCATTCTTTAAGATAATTAATTAATTAATGACCGCACACATTGCAGAGGTCCCAAAAAACTAACAACAACAAAACAAGGTATCTAATATTGTACACTTTGCTTGAAATGGTTAAATGTTATTTGTAGCTCCTTCATCTTCCTTCTTACCTGAGTTAGCATCTCCTGCTCATGCAGGAGTAGCAGCCTGCTGCCGGAGCCTTCTATCCTCTGTTCCAGCATGAGGGAGAAATGCTCAATGCACTTGATGGACAGCTTCTCTTGCAGGGTCATAATGACATCCTATATCACACAGTGAGAAAAGCAGTATTCACCTTTTGGCTCTCACTTTATCAAGTATTAATATACAGGCTTTGAAATATGAGACCACCCCACTGCAATTTTAATGAAAGATGCAAAGGGGGCTTTTGGTGCGCGTCCAAGATTTGCCGGCGATCTCATAGGCTGCAGCATGCAAGCACCATGCGGTCAAATCACCTTGATGGACGTGTTGTTGTCGAAGCGAAACGACTTGGTCTGCCCGTTCTCCAAATACACCTTCAGAACGTTTGGCATGAAGAGAAGCGAGTTGTCCTTCACAGTGTCCTGCGTAAAAAGCAGAGATGCATTAAAGGGAGTTTAATTAGAGCTGCATTCAACAGTTCAATCAGAAAACCTGTTTAGTTGCAGGTACATAAAAAGAAGTGAGTGAATTTTAGGCCTTGTTTTCAGACTGGAGATGCACAAAAGCATTTAAACCAAAGGTTTGAATATTTCATGGTTTCTGTGAGGGACATGAGACAAGCGATTTGTCACAAACAACAGTGAAACAACAGTTCAAGTATTATTATAATAATATGTATTAAAGTACAAATGTAAAATTTAATTTATATATTATAATATATTTTTCAAATGTATATAGAAATATACATTTTTTCATTCAAATATATTGTTTAAATCTGCTGAAAGCAATTTTTTAAAATCTATATTAGCTTGTAGTTTTTTTTGTTTTTATACATTTATACATTTATTTAAAAGCACAAATAAAATACCAGGTTAAACAAAACACAACGAAAACCTTTCTGTCATTTTACAGCAAGGTGTGTCTAAAATTGGAGGTTTTGCATTTCAGAATGATTAACACAGATGTAGATGATATTCAATAATAACTGAGAGTGTGTTTATAACTTTAACTCTAATTAAAATTCATATCCAGAGTGCCTCTGATTTATAAACTGTACAATTTACATAACATAAAAAGAATATCACAAAAACATAATTACAGTATATCATATTTATGATACATGGCAGATACAGTATGACACATTTTCAGTCATTTCCAGTAATTTTCAGAAAGAAAGAATGTAATATTTATGTAATATTTTATATATTTTATAATTTTATAATTTCTCCACTTTCAAACCAGGGACTGCACGCTGAGATTTAGCACACTGCTAATAATACCCTCTGCATTACTGAGTGATGATGATGATGATGATGATGATGATGACACTGTGCTGGTAAGTCAGGTTGATGTGGTTTTGGACCTTACCGGAACCTGTCCGTTGATGATGACCTCCTCGGCAAAGCGCACTTTAACAGGATTTGACTTCAACTTGGCTTTTTTGGCTGCGCTGATAAAGGCTGATTTGGGGGACTGAAAAGGACAATGAAAAACAATTATAACAAATCCAGGTTTGCTTTGAAAATCTTAAAAACTGTACAATAGTTTGCATTCAGCAAAAACTATGGTATACTACCTACATAAAAAATCATCTAAAGAATCATCACTCCTAGCCACACAGTTCTAGTACAGATTCATTTTTCCAAACCATTGAATGATTCTAACATTCTGATATTCTGCAACTTCACAGGATTCAAATAATTAGTAGGAACCTAGGATGCCGTTGTTACATCCCTGATAGTTGAACTATACTATATCAACAAGACATTTATAATAGTTCAAATCTAATGAATCTGTGCTTAAAAACGTCCAAAAACTTAACTGTTTTGATGCTAAACAATAGCATAAGGACTTTTCTCATTGTTCCTCTGGAGAGGCTGTTGTAACACTGAGAGACAGATGTTGTAACACTGTGTTAAAACTAACCCCATCGTGTGGAGGCTGTACTTTGGCCTGAGTAACTCTTACTGTGTCTTACTATGTTATTGACATCAAATGGTGCTGACTTTCATACACTACTACAAAAAGCTACCAAGCTGAATCTTGAATGAATCCATTTCCTCAGGCTGAGTCTTGCCTAATATTGTGTAAGTCCCCCTCATGATGCTAAAACAGCTCTGACCATCGAAGAATGGACTCCACAAGAGCTCTGAAGGTGTCATTTTGGAGATGCCCTGGCCCAGTCATTTAGCCTTCACAATCTGGCTCTTGTCAAAGTCACTAAGATTCTTATGCTTGTCTATTTGTCCTGCTTCCAACACCACATCTTCGAGAACTGACCGTTCACTTGCCGCCTAATATGTAGATCCACCTCTTTGATCCACCCCTAATATGTAGATCCACCCCTTTGACAGGTGTCACTGTAACCAGACAACCAGTGTTATTCACTCCATCAGGCTTTTAGTGGTTTTAATGTTATGGCTGATCATTTTTTTGTAGTTGGTATTTAGTTTATTTAGTTGATCTAGTTTACATACGCTCTTCCAGAAGGGTTCCTCAAGGGTTCTTTAATAAAGCCAATGGTTTAAAATAGTACCGTACAGAACCCTTTTTGCTTAATGTATATTAATATTTCTGTAATATCCTTCAGTTCTGAGTTGGTTGGTTCAACGTGACGCTTCAGAGTTCATTCAAACACTCGCCCATATCGATTCAGCCAGCACATAGAAGATTGATAAGGAAGGTGCCTCCCAATACACTGACAACTCCGAATAGCAGGTCCCGGGGGTCCTTCATGATAAATGGAGACCGCCCTGCCTTGGTTGTTAATTTGCTGACACAGCCACAAAGGCTTATTAATTGGCCTTGTTTTGCAGAGGGTCACAAAGCTAAGCTTTCAACCCTCTGACTGACGAACAATTACGGGGTGTCAACTGCCAAAAGCTACTTGTTAAGTATCTCTCAAATAAAAGAACAGTCACGCCAGGCCCAGTTTTATAGTTGTCGCTCAGAGGCCTTAAAAAGCCTCAAATTAATTAAAATGTACGAGCCGCCAGTGTCCTTTTTTTTTTTTGCCTCTGTTGGTTAATCAGCAGAATACATTCATTCATTCAAATCTCAAGGTTATACACCATACTAGCCCAACGAAGGCAGTCGGACTGCTAAAGCTGTTTGCTTAGCGTGATAAAAAACGTTTATGTCAGAGGAGAGTGTGACAAGCTTGGGAAATTAGACAGTGCTCTGCTGTTTGCTTCAGAGAAACACATCTACAGTATGAGGTGTAATTTACTTTTACAGCACTGCCGTGAAAACTACGTCTTATGGAAACGTGCATTTGGTGACAAGCTGAGAGATACAGAACGGTCACTGCAAATGAAAAAGGCATGTGGACTGAGGCGGTAGAGCAATATTACAGGACTATTACACATATATGACTCAGCGTGGTTACGCAGCATTGCGCTGTTCTCAAGAGCACTGGTCTACAAGCTTTACCAAACTTGCATAATGCAGCTAGCATCATTCAAGCCGGGAGTGGCAATGACAGAGAGATGGCATTCACCCTATTACGACTCAGTGGATGCTTTTGGGGCTATAAAAATGCTACATAATGTTGCTTTACACACTCAAAAGTAATTTGTCTACTACATGTAATCACATGGCAATGCATTAAACATAGTATGACGGCATATATAAATGACTGTCCTTCTTGGGAAAAACTATAGGAAGTGCTTATCGCTGTTGTCCAGTGAAAACCATGTTTCATTGTTGCCAGTTTTTAGTTTTCTCTTAGTTGAGGATAAATAGAAATGTTCCAAATTACTTGGAATAAGCTCTTATTTTACATTAACATCCATTCAAAGGTAAGCCCATTTTTGCCTTGTCCTGTAAAGTCACCATTTTGGAGATAGCTCGTTCTCTTTATGCAGTGTTGTAAATGCTGCCAAGGGTAGATTTATTTCAAGACAATATTGGATTAGCTCTTAAGCTTAAACTAAAACATGTATATTTCTCACTGTTAAAACCATTCATGAATGCAAAATGATTTTAGGAAATTAAAAAAAATAAAATATCTAATCTTTAGATTGTAGATTGTTACGAGTAGAATCATCATGTTTGCTGTCATTAAACAACAGACATGCATTTTAAATTGATCAGGTATCAGCTTTTAAGGTTGCGCTCCACCTCAAACCTTAGGTTTGTGTTAGTAGAGTGCCAGCTGGCATCCTCTAGGCGCCATTAATAGACATGCAAGCTAAAGTAAGCTTCTAATGCTAACTCTCCATTCCACCTTAAAAGGTGCCGCAGTTACAGTGTGTGCATTTCAACAGCAGAATGGAACAGCAGCATTATTTAAGGTGGTATGGAAAGTTTGGTGAAGAGAAAAACTTTAGCTTAGGGTTAGCTAGCTCAGAGCCTCACTGTAAACGTGACACAGCAACAACAAACAGCTCCCAGGGCAGCAGGTTTGTAAGTCCATTAAATGTCAAAACCTGCATAAAGGACACTTAGTTTAGTTGTAGTTAAGTAATGACAAAGATAGTATATTCCATTATCTCTATTCTGGAAGATAAAACGTTACTCCCATCCTCCCTGTTGCTCTTGAATTACGCCTGGATAGAAATGAAACTATAGTGGAAATGCTCTGTTCTACCAGCGGGAGAACCATGCTGCTTTCTTTGGTTCTAAACCAGCTCTTAACTGTGCATTCAGAGCCGAGGAGGATGCTAATGCTAATGCACACACACTAAGTGATCTGACTGAGTTGTAAAAGAGCTGGAAGCTAAATGGTCAGGTAGGTCAGTCAGACTGGACTGTAAGACACTATTAAACACTATAGAGTTAAAACAGTGGTTTAAAAAGTTGCTCCGAACAAAGTAAATCAGATTAGAATTTAGTCTGATTACAGAAACTGATACTAAAATAGTGATTTTACTGCTGTTTTCTGTTGTGGATAAGCACATCTTAGAGTCTTGTGGGACTGTATTAGTAATAGAAAGACTGGATCAGATCGATATCAGCCGATAGATTGGATCGGGGGTAAATCGGGACATCCCTAAATGACCCTCCAGCACTTCTTAAAATGCCCATTAAACCCCCCTCCATAGAATCAGAGGACATAGAGCTAAGTGAAATTCTCCCCTTCTGTAAGGCCTTCAGGTGCTGTACTATGACCCCTACTAGTCACTATAACTACCAGCACAATTAGAGAGTCACAGAATAAAAAGTAATAGGTAAGCTTACTGGGTATGGTTGGACAACAGTCAACAGGATGGACTCCTTACAGTTTCTGTTAAGAGACACAAAAAACAAAGGTTTAAGACTTTTTTTAACTGCAAAACATTTTATACGGTTAAGTAATATGTGATGCTGAATGCTGTAAAACTGGATAGATGTGTTAGCCCAGCATGCTAGGCTACTGCACACAGACACATATACACCTAATACACAGTAGACAGTAAACCCTAAGCTCAAAAGAATAGTTGGGGGGGGGGCAATGTGATAGTTGGAGTCCTAGTATAGAATAATGACAATGAGGGCAAATGTGATAGTTGGGGTCCTAGTATAGAATAATGACAATGAGGGCAAATGTGATAGTTGGGGTCCTAGTATAGAATAATGACAATGAGGGCAAATGTGATAGTTGGGGTCCTAGTATATAATAATGCCAATGAGGCAAATGTGATAGTGGGAGTCCTAGTATAGAATAATGACAATGAGGGCAAATGTGATAGTGGGGGTCCTAGTATAGAATAATGACAATGAGGACAAATGTGATAGTGGGAGCCCTAATATAAAATAATGACAATGAGGGCAAATGTGATAGTGGGGGATCCTAGTATAGAATAATGAAAATGGGGACAAATGTTATAGTGGGGGACCTAGTATATAATAATGACAATGAGGCAAATGTGATAGTGGGGGTCCTAGTATAGAATGATGACAATGAGGGCAAATGTGATAGTGGGGGTCCTAGTATATAATAATGACAATGAGGCAAATGTGATAGTGGGAGTCCTAGTATAGAATAACGAGAATAAGGCAAATGTGATAGTGGGAGTCCTAATATAGAATAATGACAATGGGGCAAATGTGATAGTGGGAGTCCTAGTATAGAATAATGACAATGAAAAATGAGAAACTATATATATTTTTAATAAAATGCCATTTTTTGTAAAAGTAATTTCTTTCTAAGGGGATCAAAAATGATCTGTGTTCAGTACCACACTTTTATGTTTTCCAATAATAATGTCTGTCACAATTTAAAATGAAAATGAAGTGTACACACACACACACAAACACACACACACATGCATGACTCAAAGATAACATTAATTTCAAGTGGTCCCCAGAGACCCTTTTGAATACATTACGTTTCTCTGACTTCTACACTCTAAACAGTCGCGTGCTGCTGGTGTGGGAACACGTCCGCATCTCTTCATTTCAGACTCCATCATTTTTAATTTGTTTAAATGTCACTAACCTCCATTTTTCCACAAGTACAATTTCGCCGCCTTTGTCTGCCTGGCGTTTTGTTCGTTACTTTGTTTTATGAGCTGTAATTACGAGACGAGGCCGCATCCACAAAAAAACGACAAAACTCATGATCCTACTTTCCCCCTCCTCCCCCTTTATTACTTTTAGCTGCCAGGGGGGGCTTGTGTTCTTTCTTTCTTTTCTGGTAGTCATTTGCAAATGCACACTTTTTAATGGTAACAGACACGCTCTATGCTCCATCTACAAATGTGCTGTCTGGTAGATTACTGTAGACAATCTGAACAATCAGTGAGTGCTGTCCAGAATTACTTCTAAATGCCAGCATGAAATGGAAGTAATAACTATGCAGTTCCATTACACTCATTAAAAACCTAAAAGTGCTGCAAAGAACTCTTGGAGCGATGCCACAGAAGAACCATACTTCCATCAATACAAAACCATATAGGTGTGAAGAACCTTTTAAAGGTTTAAAGGAGTCGGTGTAAAGAAAGGCCTGGAGACCAAATGTGCTTCTTCTATGGCATCGTATGGACTAGTCAAAAATCTAGAACACATGGATAGATGGGTGGGCAGATATATGAGTGGATGATTTGAGTGAGCATATGGCTGGAAGGTTCAGCTGATCAGTACCTGACAAGGTCAATGACTCGCTCTCTTGGGGCTGAGGCGACAGCTTCATCGTTTATCATTATGATCTCATCGCCTGGGATCAGTTTTCCTTCTGATGGACCTCCTGTTGATGCATACACACAGGGTTGTTTTTATACAATGTCAGGATGTGGAGTCATATATATGTACATATAATACATGTTAATATTATTATCATGTAGTACTTGAATATATTGGTAGTGAACAACTGCTGGATTCAAATAATGTCAAAAAGTAGATCTATATAGTATATATGAGATACATCAAATGCGAACGCACACATATACATATATATGCTAAACAGACAAAACTATTGAGACACCTGCTCACTCATTGTTTCTTCAGAAATCAAGGGTATTTAAAATGTTGTAGGAGTAACTGTCTCTACTGTCCAGAGAAGACTTTCTACTATATTTTGGAGCTTTGCTATGATGATTTAATTGCATCATGATCACCACCCCACCTCATCCCCAACTCCTCAACTCATCCCAGAAGTATTGGATGTAGCACCATCCATCATTCCAGAGAGCACAGTTCCACTGCTCCACGGCTCAATGCTGGGGTGCCACTAGGTTCATGTTTATCTGCTCCAGAGTCCTATTCTATTGTCCTTCTCTACAAGGACTAGAAAAACAGGGGTGTCTACAAGAAGCAAAGTCTACAATTATTTGGACATATAGTGTGTGTGTGTATGTGTGTGTGTATTTTTTACACAATGTAAAGAACACATGATGTCACGTTTTTTGGTCGACATAAACAACATAATTATTACATAAATTAATAATCTGTCTAATAATCTAAGGATAAAGGATAAAGGTGCACGTATTCGTCACTGTACAGTGTGGACTGTACAGCGAAATGTGTCCTCCGCATTTAACCCATCTGGTAGTGAATACACACTCACACACACACACGTGTTAGGGGCAGTGAGTACACACACACACCCAGAGCGGTGGGCAGCCAACTCCAGCGCCCGGGGAGCAGAGAGGGTAAAGGGCCTTGCTCAAGGGCCCAACAGTGGCAGCTTGCCGAGCCCGGGAATCGAACCCACAACCCTGTTATCGATATCCCGGCGCTCTAACCGCTGAGCCACCGCTGCCCCAGATTCAGATTTTGTCAGTGTTTGTCAGCATAAGCACTTAAACACATGCTCAGTCTCTAATCTGGTACATATACGGTATGTACCCTCAGTACATGTACCAATATGGTATCTCTACCTACAGCTGTTGGCAGCCCTCATGTTGTGATTTTCCATTTCCATTTCTCTCAGACACAAGGATCTCTCCTCTCTGGATGACCATCCAACTGAGTGAACTGATGAATGACTCAATCTAATAGGAAAGTGCAATGAGAGAGACTGAGCATGTGTTTAAGTGCTTATGCTGACAAACACTGACAAAATCTGAATCATGCTAATAGCTAATATGGACTGAGGTTAAAGGTCCATTTGAGTAGTGGCCCAAGCAAAAAGCCCTATAGCAGTGGTCTCCAACCCTCCCCCTAGAGAGCTACCCCTCTGCAGGTTTCAACCCAGCCCAATTCTATCCATTCAGCCAATCATAGACTTCTGAGGGCAGTATATCAGGTGGGGGCGGATAAGGGTTGGAGTCGAAGTCTGCGGGAAGGTAGTTCTCGAGGAGCAGGGTGTATCTGTCGGTTGATCATTTACAAAGCCTTTGTTGCAAAATAGCTGGAGATCTAAGAAGTGAAGTGTGTCCCGTCAATCCAGTCCAATACTGAACCACAGTTGTTACTGGTATTTTGCTGACCAGCTAAGACATATTATACACTGTCCATTACACATTTGTCTTCCTTTAACATTTGAACTGTCTCACTGTTACTTTTCTTGATTAAAAAAGAAAGATTTAACAGCTATTTGCTATATTTTTGTATTTATATTTAGTGTTTTCCTTGGTATGAAAAGCAGATTATGTCTAAATAATGATTTAATTTTTGTTTCTAAACACCCGATAAAAGCAGACATAGACAGCATGCTAATTTATTAACATTTTGAAATGCTAGATGTCCCCAAACTTTTAACAGACAACTGGAGTTTAGTGGCAGTTGGTGATTTTCCTGCTCACTGAGATTCCTGCAGACCAACACCAGGTTACATAACGGGTTACCAAACCCACAGTCCACAGTTATTAATCCTAATTTAGAAACTTTTGAGAATTATTTGCCAACCATTTGCTTAAGCATATCTTGTGGAGTCCCACAGGGCTCTACTATTGCGCCTATGGTGTTTATTATTATAGTACTGCAGCTATGGCAGTGAAGAACTTACATACATCATGTAAATCATTAAAAAAGCACCAACTAGATCAAAATGCTGCTGCTGGAGTGCTTACTAGGGCGCAACATTTTGACCATATATTAGTCCCATTCTCTCATCTCTGCACTGGTTACCAGTTACATTCAACATTGATTATAAAATACTCACTAAACGTTTTGGCCCCACAATATCTTGGGGATCCTCTTTCTTTCTTTTTTATAGGGAACATCATTAAGCTTTCTCTTATAAGGCTCCCCAACTCTGGAATAAACTTCCTATTGGTGTTCGGGACTCAGACACACTCTCTGTGTTTAAATCTAGACTAAAAACCTACCTTTATGCTCAAGCTTTCTGATAATCCATCAATGTACTGTACTGTTGCTGCTGATGTAGCTTGTATGAACACTAACACATTTGGACTGTACTGCTCTCTGTTCACAGGTTCCTGATCAGTACTGCAGTCTCTCTAATCTACTTCCTTTACAGGCCGTAGATCAGTCTATTCAAACTCCTAAACGCCTCATAATTGTCTCCTTTCGTTTCTCTCCCCTATGTGCTGAGCTGCCCCCTGCTGTCTGCCTGCTGTTGATACAAGTCTATTTATTGGATCCTATCACACTATATTACACCCCTTGTGTTTTTTCCTGTTTTCTGTTTTCTTTCTGTCTCTTTCTCATGTACTGAGAGGCCCGGTTCCGACTGTTCCATCCCGGTACCCCCTGACCTGGCTCTCCACTACCCTGCTGCCTGCTGTCCTGCTCTGGGGCCTCACATTCATTCCTCCTCATCTCACTGCATGACTTTGCTTCTGTTTTTTATTCCTGTTTGCTTGTTATTGTTATTATTCGGTGTCGACCTGAGGAGTCTTGGTTCCTCTCAAGGTTTTTTCCTCTCGACCCGAGGGAGTTTTTCCTTGCCACTGTTGCCTCTAGCTTGCTCAAAAGAGGCTCGGACCTGGATCTCTGTAAAGCTACTTTGTGACAACATATGCTGTAAAAAGTGCTTTATAAATACAATTGAATTGAATTGAAACAAACATACAGGCTCTAAAGGGTTCCACAAAGCATATAACAGTTGAATGATGATGTGGTTTTATTGGTATCTGGAAAATTATGTCCAATTTACAGCTTTTCCAGGATTCTCCCGACCATTTGGCCAAACCTTAGACGGCTGTGCCAATCCCCTATGTCAGAGCTCTCTTTTATTCTGAAGATCTACCTAAATGGAGACTTAATCTCAAACCAAACACAATCCAACCCACCTCATTTAGCTACTTATTGCTTACAGTAACGTCTCAGAGTAATAAGTAGATGGATCAGCTGGGCACAATTAGGATTTCATGGTAGTTCTCCAGGAGTAGGGTTTGTGACAGTAATACAGGCTGAACGGATACATCAGAAAAATATGGATATATAACGCAAAACACTTTAATGGTCATAAGAACAAAAAACATATCATGCAAATGTATCCAAAATTCTTCTAGCCTAAGAATAAATAAGAGGTTTTAAGCTAGGCAACTAAGAAATGATATGGACAAAAGTATTTAGACACCTGTGTTGGTGAGGTCAGGATGTTGGATGATTACCACCCCAATTCATCCCCAATTCCTCAACTTATTACAAAAGTACTGGATGGAGCAGCACCATCCATCATCCCAGAGAACACACTTCTTCCGCTGCTCCACAGCTCAGTGCTGGTGGGCTTTATATCCCTCTAGCCCATGTCTGGCATTAAGCAAGGTGGCGATAGATACATGTTTATCTGCTCAGTTTAGCCCCATCATTCACTGGTACTTGAGCTGAATCAGACTTTTTTTTTTTGCACGGAAATCACCAAGCTTGGTTGGATTCCAGGCCCTCCAAGCTCTGCCATATACAGTACATAATCTATCAAGTTTAATCAGCAAGCTTCCAGGTACAACTGCAATCCATTGTTTCGGACTGGATCCATTTCTAAAATACAGATGTCTGTATTAAAAGCTTGACACTTTGTAAAAACACGAAACACTACAAAATTGACAAATGAGCAAGTAGGTAGGTACACTAAGTAGTTGCACTGTGACCTTATGAATAGGCCTGTGTCTAACTCCAGATTATTACAGCTTGCCGGCACATGCTGCTGTCAGCCAAAGCCTAGGTATAAATGACAGTGAGGAGCTGTCTGTGGTCCTGAAACTAGTTTTAGCAAGGTGTGTCTGAGCAGCAACCTGTGCTCGACACAAGTTCAGCTCCTCCAGACTATAAGCATGTATGCAGTCATGTGCAGACATGTGCAGTCATATGCAGAATTCAATACTTGGTTACCTGGAGTGACAGAGCGAACCACCACCGGCTTCTCACTGCCTGCCACAAAGCCAAAGCCCAGAACAGGGTCCCTCCTCATCTCCACCCGCCGAGGAGCTGGGGGAAGCAGCTGACCGCCGTCCAGACGGACCTCCTCCAGAGAACTGCTTTGAGACACATGACTGCAAAGAGAGAGAGATAGCGAAAGAGAGAGAGAGAGAGAGAGAGAGAGAGAGAGAGAGAGAGAGAGAGGGGACAAATACATGAGATCATAGATAATATTAACTGTATAACTGTATGTAAGAACCAACTGATAATTTATTTGGATTCCAAATAAAATAAAGTCATTTTGTTTGCAGATAAATGTATAAAATAACACAGATTTCATTAGGGGGAACAAGGAATCCGAAAAAAAAAATCAGACATGGCTTGAATGATGAACAGAGCTGTAGATGACTGTGGGACATATGAAGTTATGATACATAAGCACTTATGACTGGTTCTGCAGATAATGAATAGAGACGGCACCAATCTGAAAATGCAAGCCCATGTTGGGCCCACACCAGCACTGTGAAATGTGGGCCAATGAGCTATGGACACAGGAGGTGTGGACTGGGAACAAATAGCAGCCCACAAATGATTAATTTCTGATAATCCTATATTCATACCCCTCTAGCCCACACCTGGCATTAGGCGTATTTCAGTTGTTCATTAGGCATGGTGCTAATGGTTCATTTTTATCTGCTTCACAGAGTCCTATTCTATTGGCAGTACTTCTCTACAGGGACTAAACAAGTGATGTGTGGGCAGTTGCACATTTGTGTCAGCAATCGGTGGGACTTAAAGCATTTGGACCAGTGGCTGGCCTACACTTGGGACATTGACAATCCCAGCTAGATGGCGCTGCCTACGCATGGCCAACACATATGTCAGAGACCAAAATCTCATGGGTCCTGTTCAGCCAGTCAAGAACCAATTCCATACATAATGCTGGAAATTCCATGGAAATACAGAACAGTTTAAAGTGCAGCAACATGTAACATTTACAGCAAGGTAAGTACTGTATTGTAAACAGTTAAGTGCTGCATGTTAGCAATGTAAGCAATGTTTCAGTAGGATGTAAGCCTGCGGAAGAGTTTCCTGTGAAAGGAAATGAAAAGTTGTAACACGTCTTTCCTTTTTGTACAGTGATTTGCCGTATTTCCTAGTGAAACACAGTATCAGAGAGATTGGCAAGACATGAAACATGATATTATTGTTTAATATTATTGCTCCCCGCCTGCTGGTGCATGGTCAGGTACCTCAAAATCAGATAACATATGTGAGGTGGCCTTTTGCATTTTGATGGAACATGGATGAAAAACAACCACCATCACCAGGTGCATGAAGTCATGAAGAAGGTAAGAAAAACATCCCAGATTTGAGTTTTTGACTTTAAGTGAATTAAAAAGGTGTTTATAAGCAATGTCAGCTGTGTGTTTCTTGATGTATCATGGTGTTTGAGTGGTCGGACTATTTTATTTTACTTTTATTCTTTAATAATAGAAGTTTCTAATAACATTTTTGGCCCGCCGTCGGTTTAAAGGCTTTCAAGGGGGTTAATTAAAAGCAGAAAAAACTTTCAGCTTGCTTCTTTAAAGAAGAAGCCATTGGATAGTTTTGGTGCTGGAAATGATTTTTGCTTGACTGGTTCTGTTGATGATAAATAAAGACGGCACAAGTCTGAACATGCTAGCCCATGTTGGGCCCATACCAGGGTTGCGAAATGTGGGCCAGTGAGCTATGGACACAGGATGAGTGGACTGGGAACAAATATCAACCCATGAATTAGCGGTCAAACAGTAAGGGGGTGCTGGACACTGTCCAGAGTGCTGAATTCTTTCAGTTGTGATAATAACTGCAACCTGCTATAACTGACTGGGCCAACCTTATCTGAGGTGTGGTGTGGTTTATTAGCGATGTCAGGTGTGTGTTACTTGATGTATCATGGTGTTTGAGCGGTCTGACTATTTCATGTTTAGACAACAAGCTGAGGTTTAGTGCTTTAATTAGAAGCAGTAAAACTTTGGATCCGTTTTGGTACTGGGTAAGAAAAAGTGATATTGAGCCATCTCTAATCATCACCCAATCACACATGAAAAATCTATTCAATTCTAAAGGGCACAAAGCGGATTTGGTTCAAAAGGGGATATTAGCTGCATAATAGCTCCATTACTGACTCAATCAGATTAAAAGAAAAGATTAAATAAGAGCAAATCCCTGTGCAGAGATTTGGGTGGAGAGTGATTATGGTGTTTGTTTTTTTTATGCATAAATCATAAATATGGGACAATCGAAACATATGGGCGGTGCAAATGGCAACAGAAAATAGGATTGTGAACTTTTACATGCTGAAATGAAGTTCTGTGGGTGGGATATGGGAGATAAGAGGGTGGCAAATTGGGTTGCTTAGGAAGAATGTGAGCTCAGGCTGCTGGCGGAAAAGACTCATTTCCACAGCAATGTGGCCCACCTGCTGCAGGGAACAATCTCTTTCCTGCTCTCTGTCTTTCTGAACGGACCACTGGTCTCCTTATAGATCCTCTCCTCTTCCACTAACTCCCTCACAAAAGTGCCAAAAGCCCTAAATAACCTTCCTGAAGAACACCTGAACTTCCCTAACGAACACTGTCTAGGTGTCAGTTTAAGTTGAGCTTACATAAATGACTTACATTTATGTCTGATTTGTACCTTATATTAGACCTTATTTTGACATGAAATAGTGTTTTTCTTGCAAGATTGATATCATCCATGATTCCATTTATAAAGCAATAAAAGGGAAAAACAACCTTTTGCAGGCACTATAATTCCCACCAGTAAGAAGAGCACTAAGGTGTTGCTGGTATTTGAACTTTGTGTGTATAGTGTATATGCAAATGTGCTGGATCAGCTGAAATGATGAATTTGTAATGAGCAGTTTTCTCAGTTGAGCTTCCAGATTTATTTATGAAACATAAGGCGTGTACAGTACTTACATCCAAAAAATACTGGATCAGTTTGGGTCGATACTTGAGATTTTAATGTATAAAGTGGTATTGAGTAGCCATCTGCATCGCCCACCCTTATACACACCCCAGATCCATCCACCATAACTTACTCTTGTAATGGTATTACAGTGCTTCCATTTCAGAGCATCCTTTCTGAACACTAAACCACTAAAAAAAAAAAAAAACCCTGCATCATCCTATCACTTCCTATCACCAGTCCTCACTGTCATCTGTTAGATGTTGTCCTGTTGTCCGTCAGAGCATCAGCTGCCTCCAGATGCACATCTGGGCCAAAACAAATCGTGTTTACTTCCCTGGAACCAGAGAACAATTTACCAGACTGGCCTCCAGAGGTCACTTGCTGTCATGGCAGCACATCCCATCCGAATGATGTAACATTACGCTCATTCGTCATCGGCTGACATGGAGCGAGTGCCAAGCCAGTGTTATTAATGGCTGCGGCAGAGGTTGATCAAAATGAGGGGTACATTTAAATTACATTAAAAAGGTGAAAAATGTGTTTATTTAATTAAATGAGGGCAGATCTTGACCTTACACCATTTCTAATGGTAGATTCTGTTTTCCTAAGAGGTGCTACATTTAGGCTTGACGCCGTAGTATCTTATTGATCGTCCGGAAACGTAAGCCAGGAAAAAGATTGTGGAGTGTAGGATCATGTTGCGTTCAATAAGGAGCTAAATTACAATCCAGACTCTGTGTATGAGTCTACATAATTCAGCAGCATCTGCCTATTATGTCATGCCAAGAGCTCCCCTTAATGAGAAGACATTGTTACACAACACACAAAGCAGAAAAACTTCACAGTAGTCTAGGACATGCTATCCCTGAGATGCACATGCGACTCTGAAGATCACACACACACACACACACATACGCATATGCACTTCAACCCAACATGTAAAGCTTAGATTTGCTATTAAACAAATGCTACTACACTCAAGTGTGTAAGTTCCAGTTGAACACTGGTGGAGAAGGGAGGATGGGGGGAGGGGTGTACAGAGTGTTGAACAGGACCTTGAAAGAAGGTCCAGGGGCTTGCAAATGTATTTATTTTTTAAAATTAAAAACAAACAATAATAGCAAGCTTAGCATTAATGTTCATTAACATTTTACACTCTTTAAAACCCATAGGCTTCAGATGAATACAGTAACATTACTTCACTCAGTCAGGCACTTATGGCTTATTATTAGCTCATGTACAGCCAGCTGTTGGTAGCCAAGCTGTTTCTACAAATACAGCTGTTTAAATAATTATTTTAAATAAGTATTACTAGTAACAGTATTACTAAGGCTAACATGTTCATCTATGGTGGTGTTTGTATTATCAGAATAAAGACACTATTTAGTTTGGGGGGGGGGGTGTATAGCTTCGACTAAATTGTTGGGAGGGTTGCTCCTCCCCCCACTGCTCTACATAATACATAATACATATAATACATACTGCTATTTATTGTCACTGTCACAAGCTTGCATGTTCATTTTTTACATAATTTGAATCTGGCAGTTTTTTATGATGAATGGACCAAAAGAAATAGATTGAGATGTAAACGTAAACATAAGACATCAGAGAGAGATATAGGAGGCACTTTTCATCAAACTAGTTTTGACAGGTCGTCTCGACCAATCAGATCATGCCACGTCATCAAGCCACGCCCCCTGCATGTCCCTCCCTCGACCAATCAGAAGCGTGCATTTTCACCGGAAGTCCCGCCTTCTGGATATCCCTCCTTCCGGAAGTCCCGCCTATTGTGTTGCCGTCCAATGGGATAGCTGGGCACTTTTCATCAAACTTTTTTGACAGGTCTGTTATCCATTCTCACATACCAATGCCTAGCCGGGGTCAAAAGGTCTGAACGAACCTAGACCCTGATTCATTATCTGAACTTATCTGACTTATGAGTAACTCATCTGTTACTCAAACACCCCACCCCACCCCACACCTGTGCCCATGTGTATGTGTATGTGTTTGTGTGTAAACAAGGGAAGCCTAGCCGGTGTCAAAAGGTCCGAACGAACCTAGACCCTGATTCATTATCTGAACTTATCTGAGTTATGAGTAACTCATCTGTTACTCAAGCACCCCACCCCACCCCACACCTGTGCCCATGCCCATGTGTATGTGTTTGTGTATGTGTGTGTGTGTGTGTGTGTGTGTGTGTGTAAACAAGGGAAGCCTAGCCGGGGTCAAAAGGTCCGAACGAACCTAGACCCTGATTCAGCAAAATATAGATATCCCTTCGGACATCTGTTACCCATTGCCAAACCCATCCTGTGCCACGTGAGAGAGACGGAGAGAGAGTTGATCAGAGATCTATAGACTTTTATTTACGAGTCAATTACGTATTACACGCAATGATTCGGTAACATCATTTAAAAAGGCGCCCAATCAGGTGACCGAGATACATACGATCGAGCAAATCAGAGTATGCAACGTCATAAGTCTCCACCCATTCATTCAACAGGTCCTGTAGGCCAAAGGATTTAAAGGGTCAGTGTTTTTTGCGGCGGTTAGGGTTAGAAGATAGCCGTAATAATCATGGCGTCCGATACTCCCAAAAAGATGAAACTGACTCTGGCTAAAAGGCGATTGCGCTTGAAAGACACAGACACGATTTATGCCTGGCGTTTGTCTAACGGCTATTATTTCGGGGTCTATTTTGATCAAGAAAATGACAGAGTTGTGTTGTACAGCGGGCCGACATCAAGTTTTGCGGATGCCTCTGAACTTTTTTCCTTGCAACGCGATGAATGGCATACTTTCAAAAGACATTTTGGTTGTATGTATACTTATATTAAATTTAGATATTCGGATTGCAAAGTGATATTGTGGATCCTTTTTGTCACAGGTCATCAATAGCATTTTGTCATCATTATCACCTGCTACATCTTGTTGCCTGTGGATATTGTACATTCATTATTCAAATATTGCACAGGGCTTACCTCTTTTCCAGAGAAGTAACACATAACAGCACTTCCAGCTATAATCAGAGATGACCCTCCCCAGCCTATGAACACTGCTGCACCTATTTCAAATCTGAAGAATGAACAAAATCTTCAGCCCTCACCACTCCATGTGCAGTGCTTTTAAGAACGGAGAGGAGATGAGGTAATGATGTTAAGCAAAAATGTCATGATACAAAACAAAAAAGTTGAGAGAGAAACGTGTAGGAAGGAAAGGAGATTTGGGCAAATTCTCTCTCTCCCAAACCTTAATTACTTCATAACTTTATAACTACCAATAAAAACAACCTGTTATTTTACTGTGTTTTGGCGAGCAAACATACATTTTGGTTTTTATGCATTCCTAAATGACAAATGTAAAAGGATACAAGCTAGACAAAGCATTGAATGGAGGATCCAGTGTTTACAAAGTTTGATGTTTTGGCAACTGTTTCTACTTTTTTGGTTCTTAAAACATTGTATTGACATCATAGTTAAAATGCCAAAGCACTTTGTGAAGTTAAATTAATAACAACTGCTTCTGAGCTCTTCTAAAATGTTGAATTGTGGATGTAGCTGTAGTATGCCTATGACTAACACTTGAAAAGTTACATGCTGCCTGGAAAAAAGTGACCGATCTAGAAGATGTGTCATTGGAACTCAATAAGATGTTTTTAAATTAAAATTCAATTTTATCAAGCTAATATCAGCATAAAAATTTATACAATTACAGACTTTACTATTCTAAGAATAAACTATTGGAAATGTGGAGTAGCGTGTAAATGTATGGGCACCCCTAGTCAAAATATTGTTGTTTACTGTGAATTGTTCACAGTAACAACTGATCTTCAAAAAGCATAATTTACAGATAAAAGTCTTTTCAACATTTTAAGGAATGTTATTGTACAATTTTTGTTTTGTACAAATATAAAGTGAAAAAAAAATAGCACCATGAAAAACGTTTTACCATTTTTTACAAAGGAATCTTTGGAGGTGTTACTAAGTATAGACCATGCAAGGTGTCCAAACTTTTGTATCAGGCCCTTTTACCTTTTAGAAATGGTAAAATTAAAACTAATATAAAATTAAAACTAATCTAAAGCTTAAATAAAGAAATTACAATTTGTTTAACTTTCATCACTGTGCATAGACATTAATCAGGTGAACTCAAACATGTACATGCCACTGTATAGGAAATAATAATAATAATAAGCTTATAAACTTATAGTTAATAGTTCACCCGCAGACAAACTACATGCTTAAAACATCAACATTTACCTCAAACCTTCAGTTCTTATGCAATTCTGAATAGACCTGCTTATGTGTTTTTTAAACAAGTAGATCACATAAAAAAAAATTAAAATAAAAAAATTAAAAGAAAATTCTTTGCTTATTGACTGCATTAGATTTTTGGTCAAACAATCACAATCAGGCCCAGATTAGATTTAATAGATTATTTAACAACTATCAATAACTGATGAGCAGTTTCAGTTTCAAGGTGTTTATTAATGATAAGCCTGCTAAAGCGTAAGTGTGGGTGTTTTAAACGTATATATATAAAATGAGGGGAAATCAAAGTAAATGCAATTATGTTTTAATGGCATTAGAATATGTCTTGAACATCACTTTGCAGCTGCAAAAGTTACCCTGGCATTGGCAAGTTCAGAACCTCCAATCTTAGTATATTTCATTCCAATTAAAGCAAGCACAGCTCCCCAGAATCCCATGATTACAGAGACAATAGCCAGGGCACGGCACACATGCAAGAAAACTTAAGAGACAGTGGTGAACTAGTTGCTGAACTTCACTACACTGTCTAATTCAATCTAAAAACATCTGACATTGGTGGTCAAACTGTATATTGTTTTTTACCTGGCAGTGCCATCATGGATGGGTAATATTGCAGTCGGACACACCAGTGGTGTAAGAAACACAGTCCATCCACAGATTGGAAAAATATTTCACAGTGGTAACAACGGCTTCTCCCACCAGTACTCAGTGGGCAGAGTAGAACAGTTCAGTAACCAGCCACAAAGACAACAAATGAAGCAACCAATCTCCATATACATCATTTCTGTGTGATTAATTTTTTCAAGTCTTGTAATACAATTAAAACAGCAGATATAGGTAATAGTTTATGTAATATAAAAATAATTTTTTTTTAAAGATTTAAAAAAGACACAAATAGCCAAATCTGAACTCCTCATTCACAGTTTTACACAGTAAGCAGTTGGTTTTGCACCATAAGCAGCTTCTTATTGTTGGAGGGGGGGCTCTAAGTTACTATATCTGAGCTCATAATTCTAATGGGGGCAGTTTCTCTAATTACCATTTACTATGTGAAAAGACATTACTCCTATAGCACAGCCTGTCATAAGGGCTGAAGCTGTGACCAAAAACAGCCTAAAGATTCTGTATCTTGTCCTTTCTCAAAGCCTCAGCTCTTTAAAATAAACTAGCAAATACTGATGATCCTTTTTTACATAGTAGTGCATAAAATACAAAACAGTAAAATACCTGCTGCTTATATTGTAGTTGTTTCTCAGCTCTCATCAGACTGAAAGCAGTACATAAAATGTGCCATGATTCCTTTGTTAAAGCCATACATTTACAAATTTGAATGTTTTGCGTATTACACAAAACTGAAACTCATTTCTAGCAAATTGTCTAAATATTGCATGATTTTTGCAAACAGTCATGACAGCTGGCATGTAATGTGAATGCTAGCTAGTCAGTAAAATTCTGGTGGAAAAAAAAAAAAAAAAAAAAAAAAAAAAAAAAAAAAAGATCCAAGCCAATAATATTCTCCGGGGCCTTTTTTCTTACCCCCAAGTGTCTAACTTTACATTTTCAATATATAGAAGGAAGATCCTTTTTTATAGTTCACATTTTGGGCTAAACCATGTATATTAATGGTAGCATGTTCCTGGATTTTTTTTTTATAATAATGAGATGGAATAATGAAAAAACAAACTACTTAATACTTTTAATACACAGTCATTGCCTGTATAATACATGCTGTATAATACATGCCATAACACATTAGGTCTGGCTCTCTATGATTAACGTAAATTTCAATCTTTCTGAGTAATTTTGTTCATTCTATATTAGTTATTGTCCACCATAAAGAATGTTAATAACTATTTGAACAAACAGAATCTAAAGACTCTCAGCACTTAGGTTTGATCCGTCAACATCATTTTAAAATAGAATAGGTCACAGAATGAGCATAATGTATAGAACGGTCATTCTCTTGGGCTTAAATTTTTTTTTTTTTTTTTTTTTTTTTTAAATGCAGGATGTTGTATAAATTTGTAGAGTGACATTTAAAATGTAGGTGTTGGTGATCATCCAACATCCTGAATTAGCAACGTTTCTGTAACTGGATGCAGTCAAAGTCTAGCAACAGTTACAGTTACTCTACCTGTTTTTAATACTTTTTCAGAATACATTTTAGAAAAAACAATGAATAAGCAGGTGTCTGAATACTTTGTCCATATAGTGTATCTTGTATTTGTATTGGGTGTGGTTTGAATATATTGGTGCTATTGAATATTATGTTATGTGAATATTTTTTACTTTACTTATGAATCAAATAAATGGTGAGTAATTATTGATGTGATGACATTGAATGCCACACCTGTTAATATTCTAAATGTCCATACAGTGTTTGTGTGTGTGTGTGTGTGTGTGTGTGTGTGTGTACATTCCTGCAATAATCAATATGATTATGTCCTTGCATGCATGTGTATATTAGATGCCAACATGGTGAGTTTAAGCACCTGGGCCTTTGTGTGTTTCTTTGTATGTGTACACTCTTAAATAGAAACTAATTTGATGACTTTGAATGGCAAACATGTTGATATTCTTTTAGTAAGTATATGGTGAGTATGCATCCTATTGTAAGATCACCTACTCTGCCTGTGTGTGTACTCCTGATCTTGCATGTGTGTCTGGGGGTTGGTGTAAAATTTAGTTAAACATACTATTAGAACTATTTTAGAACTATTGAAATGACAAACATGCTGTAATCTTTGGTTGTTAGATATTTTTCTATAATGTGTCAGCTTGACAGTGTTTACTCTAACTGTGAAATTGGTTATCAGATTGTGATCAGATGTGTGTGCATTACTGGACTTTTGCATGTAAGTCATCAGTGAAATAGTGTGTCATCTATTTCTATTTGAGAAATATATGTACTGGAAATGCCATATATACAGTTGTGTTTAAAATTATTCAACCCCTTGCAGTAAAGTGTTTTAGCAAGTTTGACAAGACATTTAATTTTTATCTTGTTCACAATCAGATCAAATAAGGACCTGTATGATATAGCAATTACAACAATATTTTTTCTAACATTCCAACAAATTTCCTCATTGACAAAATTATTCAACCCCTTTGTCACATACATCATTAGTACTTTGTAAAACTTCCTTTGGCAGTAATACTGTTCTTTAGTTGGGAACATAGCTTGACAACTATCTTGCAGCGATCTACAGGTATCTTAGCCCATATGTCCTGGGGAAAAGGCCTTCAGTTCATTGACATTCATGGCCAATCCAGAATCTTCCAGCTCTTCTTCTGCATCCAAGCTATTGTAGAATAGGAGGTACACTTGTTTATCGTTGTCCTGTTGAAAGGTCCAACATCTCCCAGGCTTCAGCTTTGTTACTGACGGTGTGACATTTCCACTCAAGAAATCATCTCCTGGTAGTTAACTGAATTCATGGTACCTTCCACACTGTGGAGATTCCCTTGACCTGAAACAGTAAAACCCTTTCCAGCCTTGTGGAGGTCTATAATCTTGTCTCTGGTCTGGACAGCTCTTTGGTCTTAGCCATGTTAGTAGTTGGAGTCTTACTGATTGTGTGGGGTGGACAGGTGTCTGTATGCAGCTAACGACCTCAAACAGGTGCTTCTAATATAGAATAAGTGGAGTGGAGGTGGACTTTTTAGAGGCGGACTAACAGGTCTTTGAGGGTCAGAATTTTTGCTGATTGGCAGGTGTTCAAATACGTATTTGCAGCAGTAACACACAAATAAATTATAAAAAAAATCATACATTGTGATTTCCCTCCAAGTGGGAGAAAGTCACAGGGTGTTCAAATACTTATTTTCCTCACTGTATGTGACAAAGGGGTTGAATAATTTTGTCAATGAGGAAATTTGTTGGAATGTTAGAAAAAATATTGTTGTAATTGCTATATCATACAGGTCCTTATTTGATCTGATTGTGAACAAGATAAAAATTAAATGTCTTGTCAAACTTGCTAAAACACTTTACTGCAAGGGGTTGAATAATTTTAAACACAACTGTATATATGGCATTTCCAGTACATATATTTCTCAAATAGAAATAGATGACACACTATTTCACTGATGACTTACATGCAAAAGTCCAGTAATGCACACACATCTGATCACAATCTGATAACCAATTTCACAGTAAACACTGTCAAGCTGACACATTATAGAAAAATATCTAACAACCAAAGATTACAGCATGTTTGTCATTTCAATAGTTCTAAAATAGTTCTAATAGTATGTTTAACTAAATTTTACACCAACCCCCAGACACACATGCAAGATCAGGAGTACACACACAGGCAGAGTAGGTGATCTTACAATAGGATGCATACTCACCATATACTTACTAAAAGAATATCAACATGTTTGCCATTCAAAGTCATCAAATTAGTTTCTATTTAAGAGTGTACACATACAAAGAAACACACAAAGGCCCAGGTGCTTAAACTCACCATGTTGGCATCTAATATACACATGCATGCAAGGACATAATCATATTGATTATTGCAGGAATGTACACACACACACACACACACACACACACACACAAACACTGTATGGACATTTAGAATATTAACAGGTGTGGCATTCAATGTCATCACATCAATAATTACTCACCATTTATTTGATTCATAAGTAAAGTAAAAAATATTCACATAACATAATATTCAATAGCACCAATATATTCAAACCACACCCAATACAAATACAAGATACACTATATGGACAAAGTATTCAGACACCTGCTTATTCATTGTTTTTTCTAAAATGTATTCTGAAAAAGTATTAAAAACAGGTAGAGTAACTGTAACTGTTGCTAGACTTTGACTGCATCCAGTTACAGAAACGTTGCTAATTCAGGATGTTGGATGATCACCAACACCTACATTTTAAATGTCACTCTACAAATTTATACAACATCCTGCATTTAAAAAAAAAAAAAAAAAAAAAAAAAATTTAAGCCCAAGAGAATGACCGTTCTATACATTATGCTCATTCTGTGACCTATTCTATTTTAAAATGATGTTGACGGATCAAACCTAAGTGCTGAGAGTCTTTAGATTCTGTTTGTTCAAATAGTTATTAACATTCTTTATGGTGGACAATAACTAATATAGAATGAACAAAATTACTCAGAAAGATTGAAATTTACGTTAATCATAGAGAGCCAGACCTAATGTGTTATGGCATGTATTATACAGCATGTATTATACAGGCAATGACTGTGTATTAAAAGTATTAAGTAGTTTGTTTT